>NW_024377263.1:0-73341 GCF_016835505.1 Polypterus senegalus
CACTTTTGAAATCCCCTTTGAGTTGCATTGGGCAAAACTGAGTTGAGTGAAACTCAATGAGTCTAACTTCTATGTTGTGAAACCACTTGAAACACATCTGTGACATAGTTTTTTACAGAAACAAAACTGTTTTGAACAGTATCCTGGTGGAAAACAAGCCGTCACACATGTGTACACAAACTGATTTTCAGCCCTTGATACGCGTTATGGTGAAATAAGGTTACCTTCAACTCTAACGCTGTGTAAAGTCAAAATACTCTGGTAAAAGCAGTTCTAAATGATGAAATCCCCAGTACCCTTATGGTTAAAATTGTTTTGATGGTTACCCACTGTTTTCAAAGTGCAATTCAACATCTCAAACTCAGCTTTTGAAAATCCTATTGAGTTGCATTGGGCAAAAACTGAAGTTGAGTTAAATTTAATGAGTTTTAACTTCTATGTTGTGAAAGTTGAAACACTTGAAACACATCTGCGACATAGTTTTTTACAGAAATGAACTGTTTTGAACAGTTTCCTAGTGTTAAACAAGGCGTCACACATGTGTACAAAAAGTTGTTTTCAGGTCTTGAAAAGTGTTATGATGAATTCAGGTTACCTTCAGCTCTAACTCTGTGGAAAGTCAAAATACTCTGGTAAAGGCAGTTATAAATGATGAAGCCCCCAGTACCCTTATGGTTAAGAACTGTTTGGATGGTTTCACAACTGTTTTCAAAGTGCACTTCAACATCTCAAACTCACTTTTTGAAATCCCCTTTGACTTGCATTGGGCCAAATCTAAAGTTGAGTGAAACTCAATGAGTCTTAACTTCTATGTTGTGAAAACACTTAAAACACATCTGTGACATAGTTTTTTACAGAAATGAACTGTTTTGAACAGTTTCCTTGTGGAAAACAAGCCGTCACAGATGTGTACACAAAGTTGTTTTCAGGTCTTGAAAAGTGTTATGATGAAGTCAGGTTACCTTCATCTCTAACTCTGTGGAAAGTCAAAATACTCTGGTAAAGGCAGTTCTAAATGATGAAACCCCCAGTACCCTTATGGTGAAGAACTGTTTGGATGGTTTCCCAACTGTTTTTCAAAGTGCACTTCACATCTTAAACTCACTTTTTGAAATCCCCATTAACTTGCAATAGACAAAAACTGAAGTTGAGTGAAACTCAATGAGTCTAAACTTCTATGTTGTGAAACCACTTGAAACACATCTGTGACATAGTTTTTTACAGAAATGAACTGTTTTGAACAGTTTCCTGGTGGAAAACAAGCCGTCACAGATGTGTACACAAAGTTATTTTCAGGCCCTGAAACGCGTTATGGTGAAATAAGGTTACCTTCAACTCTACGCTGTGTAAAGTCAAAAAACTCTGGTAAAAGCAGTTCTAAATGATGAAATCCCCAGTACCCTTATGGTTAAGAACTGTTTGGATGGTTTCCCCACTGTTTTTCAAAGTGCAATTCAACATCTCAAACTCACTTTTTGAAATCCCCATTGAGTTGCATTGGGCAAAAACTGAAGTTGAGTGAAACTCAATGAGTCTTAACTTCTATGTTGTGAAACCACTTGAAACACATCTGTGACATAGTTTTTTACAGAAATGAACTGTTTTGAACAGTTTCCTTGTGGAAAACAAGCCGTCACAGATGTGTACACAAAGTTGTTTTCAGGTTTTGAAAAGTGTTATGATGAAGTCAGGTTACCTTCATCTCTAACTCTGTGGAAAGTCAAAATACTCTGGTAAAGGCAGTTCTAAATAATGAAACCCCCAGTACCCTTATGGTTAAGAACTGTTTGGATGGTTTCCCAACTGTTTTTCAAAGTGCAATTCAACATCTCAAACTCAGCTTTTGAAAATCCTATTGAGTTGCATTGGGCAAAACTGAAGTTAAGTTAAATTTAATGAGTCTTAACTTCTATATTGTGAAAGTTGAAACACTTGAAACACATCTGCGACATAGTTTTTTACAGAAATGAACTGTTTTGAACAGTTTCCTGGTGGAAAAAAGGCGTCACACATGTGTACACAAAGTGAAATTTCAGGCCCTGAAACGCGTTATGGTGAAATAAGGTTACGTTCAACTCTAACGCTGTGTAAAGTCAAAATACTGTGGTAAAAACAGTTCTAAATGATGAAATCCCCAGTACCCTTATGGTTAAGAACTGTTTGGATGTTTTCCCAACTGTTTTTAAGTGCACTTCACATCTTAAACTCACTTTTGAAATCCCCATTAACTTGCAATGGACAAAACTGAAGTTGAGTGAAACTCAATGAGTCTTAACTCCTATGTTGTGAAAACACTTGAAACACATCTGCGACATAGTTTTTTACAGAAATGAACTGTTTTGAACAGTTTCCTGGTGGAAAACAAGGCGCCCACATGTGTACACAAAGTTATTTTCAGGTCCTGAAACGCTAAGTATGGTGAAATAAGGTTCCCTTCAACTCTAACGCTGTGTAAAGTCAAAATACTCTGGTAAAGCAGTTCTAAATGATGAAATCCCTTAGCACTTTATGGTTAAGAACAGTTTGGATGGTTTCCCCACCGTTTTTCAAAGTGTAATTCAAACATCTCAAACTCACTTTTGAAATCCCCTTTGAGTTGCATTGGGCAAAAACTGAAGTTGAGTGAAACTCAATGAGTCTTAACCTCTATGTTGTGAAACCACTTGAAAACACATCTGTGACATAGCTTTTTTACATAGAAATGAACTGTTTTGAGTAGTTTCCTTGTGGAAAAAAACAAGCGTCACAGATGTGTACACAAAGTTGTTTTCAGGTTTTGAAAGTGTTATGATGAAGCCAGGTTACCTTCATCTCTAACTGTGTGGAAAGTCAAAATACTCTGGTAAAGGCAGTTCTAAAATGATGAAACCTCAGTACCCTCTTTTGGTATGGTTAAGAACTGTTTGATGGTTTCAACTGTTTTTCAAAGTAATTCAACATCTCAAACCTCAGCTTTTGAAAAATCCTATTGAGTTGCATTGGGCAAAACTGAAGTTGCTAAATTTAATGAGTCTTAACTTATGTTGTGAAAGTTGAATACCGAAACATCTTAAGTATATAGTTTTTACAGAAATGAACTGTTTTGGAACAGTTTCCTGGTGGGAAAACAAGGCGTCGCCACATGTGTACACAAAGTGAATTTCAGGCCCTGAAACGCTGCTATGTGAAATAAGTTTACCTTCAACTCTAACGCTGCGTAAAGTCAAAATACTATAAAAACAGTTCTAAATGATAAACTCCCCAGTACCCTTATGGTTAAGAACTGTTTTGATGGAGCCTCACAACTGTTTTTCAAAGTGCACTTCAACATCTCCCAAACTCACTTTTTGAAATCCCCCTTTGATCTGTACTAGCCAAATCTAAAGTTGAGTAAAACCTCACCGAGTCTTAACTTCTATGTTGTGAATCCACTTGAAAACATCAGTGACATAGTTTTACAGAAATGAACTGTTTTGAAATAGCTTCCTGGTGGAAAACAAGGCGCCACACATGTGTACACAAAGTTATTTTCAGGCCCTGAAAACGCTGCTATGGTGAAATAAGGTTCCTCTCAACTCTAACGCTGTGTAAAGTCAAAATACTCTGGTAAAAGCAGTTCTAAATGATGAAATCCCCAGTACCCCATGGTTAAGTACAGCTTGGATGGTTTCCAACAGTTTTCAAAGTGCACTTCAACATCTCAAACTCACTCCCCTTTGAAATTCCTACAGATTTCTTTACTGGGCAAAACTGAAGCTGGAGTGAAACTCAAGGAGACTTCAACTCTATGTTGTAAAAACCACACCCAAACACATCTGTGACATAGTTTTTACAGAAATGAACTGGTTTAGAACAGTTTCCTGGTGGACAAAAAAGCTGTCACATTGTATGTACACAAAGTGAATTTAAGACCTTGAAACGTGTTATGCGAAACTGTAGGTAAACTTCACCTCTAACTCTGTGGGTCAAAATTCCTCTGGTAAAGCAGTTCTAAATGATGAAATCCCCAGGACCCTTATATAGTTATGAACAGTTTGATGGTTTCCCAACTGTTTTTCAAAGTAATTCTCTAACATCTCAAACTCACTTTTTGAAAATCCCATTGATTTGCATTGGGCCAAAACTGAAGTTCAGTGGAACTCAATGAGTCTTAACTTCACTGTTGTGAAAACACTTGAAACACATCTGAGACATAGTTTTTTTACAAAAATGAACTGTTTTGAACAGTTTTCTGGTGGACAACAAGCCGTCACACTTGTACACAAAGTGAATTTCAGGCCTTGAAACGTGTGTTATGGTGAATTCAGGTTACCTTCAACTCAACTCTGTGGAAAGTCAAAATACTCTGGTAAAAGCAGTTCTAAATGATGAAATCCCCTAGTACCCTTTATGGATAAGTACAGTTTGGATGGTTTCCCCAACAGTTTTTCAGTGCACTTCAACATCTCTCAAACTCACCTTTGAAATCTCTTATTTTCAATGGGCAAAACTGAAGTTGAGTGAAACTCATGAGTCTTAACTTCTATGTTGTGAAACCACATGAAACACATCTGCATATAGTTTTTTACAGAAATGAACTGTTTAGAACAGTTTCCCTGGTGGACAAAAGCTGTCACACGTGTACACAAAGTGAATTTAAGACCTTTGAAACGTAAGTTATGGTGAAATCACGCTAACTTCACCTCTAACTCTGTGGAAAGTCAAAATACTCTGGTAAAGCAGTTCTAAATGATGTCCCAGGACCCTTATAGTTAAGAATAGTTTACGATTTCCAAACTGTTTTTCAAAGTGCACTTCAACATCTCAAACTCACTTTTTGAAATTCCCATTGATTTGCATTGGGCCAAAACTGAAGTTCAGTGGAACTCAATGAGTCTTAACTTCACTGTTGTGAAAACACTTGAAACACATCTGAGACATAGTTTTTTTACAAAATGAACTGTTTTTGAATAGTTTCCTGGTGGACAGCAAGCCGTCACACTTGTACACAAATTGAAATTTTTGCACCTTGAAACGTGTTATGGTGAATCAGGTTACCTTAACTCTAACTCTGTGGAAAATCAAAAATACTCAGGTAAAAGCAGTTCTAAATGATGACACCCCCAGTACCCTTATGATTAAGAACTGTTTGGATGGTTTCCCAACTGTTTTCAAGTAATTCTGTCATCTCAAACTCACTGTTTGAAATCCCCTATTGACTTGCATTGGGCAAAACTGAAGTTGAGTGAAACTCAAGGAGTCTTAACTTCACTGTTGTGAAAACACTTGAAACACATCTGAGACATAGTTTTTTTACAAAAATGAACTGTTTTGAACAGTTTCCAGGTGGACATCAAGCCGTCACACTTGTACACAAAGTGAATTTCAGGCCTTGAAACGCCGGTTATGGTGAATTCAGGTTACCTTCAACCACCCGCGGAAAGTCAAAATACTCTGGTAAAGCAGTTCTAAATGATGAAATCCCCCAGCACGCTTATGGATAAGCACAGTTTGATGGTTTCCCAACCGTTTTCAAAGTGCACTTCAACATCTCAAACTCACTGTTTGAAATTCCCATAGATTTTCATTGGGCAAAAACTGAAGTTGGAGGAAACTCAAGGAGTCTTAACTCTATGTTGTGAAACCACATGAAACACACCGTGACATAGTTTTTTATAGAAATGAACTGTTTAGAACAGTTTCCTGGTGGACAAAAAGCTGTCACACGTGCACACAAAGTGAATTTAAGACCTTGAAACGTATATGGTGAAATCAGGTTAACTTCACCTCTAACTTGGGAAAGTCAAAATACTCTGGTAAAGCAGTTCTAAATGATGAAATCCCCAGGACCTTATAGTTAAGAATAGTTTGGATGGTTTCCCCAACTGTTTTTCAAAGTGCACTTCAACATCTCAAACTCACTGTTTGAAATTCCCATAGATTTTCATTGGGCAAAACCCTGAAGTTGAGTGAAACTCAAGGAGTCTTAACTTCTATGTTGTGAAACCACATGAAACACATCTGTGACATAGTTTTTTACAGAAATGAACTGTTTAGAACAGTTTCCTGGTGGACAAAAAGCGTCACATCGTGTACAAAGTGAATTTAAGACCTTGAAACGTGTTATGGTGAAATCAGGTTAACTTCACCCTAACTCTGTGGAAAGTCAAAATACTCAAAGCAGTTCTGCCTGATGAAACTCCCAGTACCCTTAAGGTTAAGAACTGCTTGGATGGTTTCCCAACCGTTTTCAAAGTGCACTTCAAAACTCTAAAACTCAATTACTTGAAATCCCTATTGACTTGCATTGGGCAAAACTGAAGTTGAGTGAAACTCAAGGAGTCTTAACTTCAATTGCTGTGTAAACACTTGAAACACATCTAGACATAGTTTTTTTACAATAATGAACTGTTTTGAACAGCTCTGCACAAATAAGCCGTCACACTTGTACAATGTAGTGAATTTGTGTCTTGAAACGTGTTATGGTGAATTCAGGTTACCTTCAACTCTCAACTCTGTGGAAAGTCAAAATACTCTGGGTAAAAGCAGTTCTAAATGATGAAACCCCCAGTACCCTTAAGGTTAAGAACTGTTTGGATGGTTTCCCAACTGTTTTCAAAGTGCACTTCAACATCTCAAACTCACTGTTTGAAATCACTATTGACTTGCATTGGGCAAAACTGAAGTTGAGTGGAAACTCAAGGAGACTCGAATTCTCACTGTTGAAAACAATTGAAATACATCTGAGACATAGTTTTTACAAATGAACTGTTTTGAACAGTTTCCTGGTGCACATCAAGCAGTCACACTTGTACACAAAGTGATTTTCAGGCCTTGAACGTGTTATAGTGAATTCAGGTTACCTTAATCTCAACTCTGTGGAAAGTCAAAATATTCAGGTAAAAGCAGTTCTAAATGATGAAATCCCCAGCAAATTACCCTATAGATTAAGAATAGTTTGGATGGTTTCCCAACTGAGCTTTTCAAAGTGTGCACTTCAACATCTCAAACTCACTGTTTGAAATACTATTGACTTGCATTGGGCTTAAAACTGAAGTTCAGTGGAACTCAATGAGTCTTAACTTCACTGTTGTGAAAACTTACTTGAAACACATCTGAGACATAGTTTTTACAAAATGAACTGTTTTGAACAGTTTCCTGGTGGACAACAAACCGTCACACTTGTACACAAATTGAATTTCTGTGGCCTTGAGCTATGTTATGGTGAATTCAGGTTACCTTCAAACTCTAACTCTGTGGAAAGTCAAAATACTCAGTTAAAGCAGTTCTAAATAGATGAAACTCCCAGTACCCTTAAGGTTAAGAACTGTTTGGATGGTTTTCCCAACTGTTTTTCAAAGTGCACTTCAACATCTCAAACTCACTGCTTTGAAATCCTATTGACTTGCATTGGGCAAAAACTGAAGTTGAGTGAAACTCAAGGAGTCTTAACTTCACTGTTGTGTAAACACTTGAAACACATCTGAGACATAGTTTTACAAAAATGAACTGTTTTGAACAGTTTCCTGGTGGACAACAAGCCGTCACACCTTGTAAACAAAGTGAATTTCAGGCCTTGAAACGTGTTATGGTGAATTCAGGTTACCTTAAACCTCTAACTCTGTGGAAATGTCAAAAATACTCAGGTAAAAGCAGTTCTAAATGATGACAGCCCCAGTACCCTTATGTTAAGTAACTGTTTGGATGGTTTCCCAGCTGTTTTTTCAAAGTGCACTTCAACATCTCAAACTCTACTCGTTTTGAAAGCCCTATTGACTTGCATTGGGCAAAAACTGAAGTTGAGTGAAACTCAAGGAGTCTTAACTTCACTGTTGTGAAACCACTTGAAACACATCTGTGACATAGTTTTTTACAGAAATGAACTGTTTAGAACAATTTTTCTGGTCATGGACATCAAGCCGTCACACTTGTACACAAAAGTGAATTTCAGGCCTTGAAGCGTGTTATGGTGAATTCAGGTTACCTTCAACTCTAACTCTGTGGAAAGTCAAAATACTCTGGTAAAGCAGTTCTAAATGATGGAAATCCCCAAAGTACCCTTATATGGAAAGTATACAGTTTGGATGGTTTCCCAACAGTTTTTCAAAGTGCACTTCAACATCTCAAACTCACTCTTTGAAATTCCCATAGATTTTCATTGGGCAAAAACTGAAGTTGAGTGAAACTCAAGGAGTCTTAACTTCTATGTTGTGAAACCACATGAAACACATCTGTGACATAGTTTTTTACAGAAATGAACTGTTTAGAACAGTTTCCTGGTGGACAAAAAGCTGTCACACGCGGTACCTAAAAGTGAATTTAAGACCTTGAAACGCGTGTTATGGTGAAATCACGTTAACATCACCTCTAACTCTGTGGAAAGTCAAAATACTCTGGTAAAGCAGTTCTAAATGATGAAATCCCCAGGACCCTTATAGGTTAAGAATAGTTTGGATGGTTTCCCAACTGTTTTTCAAAGTGCACTTCAACATCTCAAACTCACTGTTTGAAATTCCCATAGATTTTCATTGGGCAAAAACTGAAGTTGAGTGAAACTAAGGAGTCTTAACTTCTATGTTGTGAAACCACATGAAACACATCATCTGTGACACTAGTTTTTACAGAAATGAACTGTTTAGAACAGCTTTCTTGGTGGAACAAAGCTGTCACACCGTACACAAAGTGAATTTAAGACCTTGGCAGCGTGTTATTGTGAAATCAGGTTAACTTCACCTCTAACTCTGTGGAAAGTCAAAATACTCTGGTAAAGCAGTTCTAAATGATGAAACTCCCAGTACCCTTAAGGTTAAGAACTGTTTGGATGGTTTCCCAACTGTTTTCAAAGTGCACTTCAAAATCTCAAACTCACTGTTTGAAATCCCTATTGACTTGCATTGGGCAAAACTGAAGTTGAGTGAACACTCAAGGAGTCTTAACTTCACTGTTATGTAAACACTTATGAAACACATCTGAGACATAGTTTTTTACAAAAATGAACTGTTTTGAACAGTTTCCTGGTGGACAACAAGCCGTCACACTTGTACACAAAGTGAATTTCAGGCCTTGAAACGTGTTATGTAAGTGAATTCAAGTTACCTTCAACTCTAACTCTGTGGAAAGTCAAAATACTCAGGTAAAAGCAGTTCTAAATGATGACACCCCAGTACCCTTAAGGTTAAGAACTCTTTGGATGGTTTCCCAACTGTTTTCAAAGTGCACTTCAACATCTCAAACTCACTGTTTGAAATCCCTATTGACTTGCACATTGGGTAAAACTGAAGTTGAGGAAACTCAAGGGAGACTTAACTTCACTGTTGTGAAACAATTGAAACACATCTGAGATATAGTTTTTACAAAATTGAACTGTTTTGAACAGTTTCCAGGTGGACATCAAGCAGTCACACTTGCACACAAAGTGAATTTCAGGCCTTGAACGTGTTATGGTGAATTCAGGTTACCTTCTAACTCTAACTCTGTGGAAAGTCAAAATATTCAGGTAAAAGCAGTTCTAAATGATGACACCCCAGTACCCTTAAGATTAAGAACTGTTTGGATGGTTTCCCAACTGTTTTCAAAGTGCACTTCAACATCTCAAACTCACTGTTTGAAATCACTATTGACTTGCTGCAAGTAAAACTGAAGTTGAGTGAAACTCAAGGATTCTTAACTTCACTGTTGTGAAAACAATTGAAACACATCTGAGACATAGTTTTTTACAAAAATTAACTGTTTTGAACAGTTCTGGTGGACATCAAGCAGTCACACTTGTACACAAAGTGAATTTGGCCTTGAACGCGTGTTATGGTGAATTCAGGTTACCTTCAACTCTAACTCTGTGGAAAGTCAAAATACTCAGGTAAAAGCAGTTCTAAATGATACACCAGTATTAAGGTTAAGAACGTTTGGATGGTTTCCAAACTGTTTTCAAAGTGCACTTCAACATCTCAAACTCACTGTTTGAAATCCCTATTGACTTGCATTGGGCAAAAACTGAAGTTGAGTGAAACTCAAGGAGTCTTAACTTCACTGTTGAGAAAACACTTGAAAACACATCTGAGACATAGTTTTTACAAAATGAACTGTTTTGAACAGTTTCCTGGTGGACATCAAGCCGTCACACTTGTACACAAAGTGAATTTCAGGCCTTGAAACGTGTTATGGTGAATTCAGGTTACCTTAAACTCTAACTCTGTGGAAAGTCAAAAAATACTCTGGTAAAAAGAGTTCTAAATGATGAAATCCCCAGTACCCTTATGGATAAGTACAGTTTGGATGGTTTCCCAACTGTTTTTCAAAGTGCACTTCAACATCTCAAACTCACTCTTTGAAATTCCCATAGATTTTCATTGGGCAAAACTGAAGTTGAGTGAAACTCAAGGAGTCTTAACTTCTATGTTGTGAAACCACACTTGAAACACATCTGTGACATAGTTTTTACAGAAATGAACTGTTTTGAGACAGTTTCCTAATTGTGGACAAAAAGCCATCACACGTGTACACAAAGTGAATTTAAGACCTTGAAGCGTGTTATGGGGAATTGAGGTCAGGACTTCACCTCTAACTCTGTGGAAAGTCAAAAATACTCTGGTAAAGCAGTTCTAAATGATGAAATCCCCAGGATGCCTTATGGTTAAGAACTAGTTTGGATGGTTTCCCAACTGTTTTTCAAACTGTTTTCAACATCTCAAAATCACTTTTTGAGAATTCCCATTGATTTGCATTGGGCCAAAACTGAAGTTCAGTGGAACTCGAAATAGTCTTAACTTCTATGTTGTAGAAACAACTGAAACACATCTGTGATATAGTTTTTTACAAGAAATGAACTGTTTAGAACAGTTTCCTGGTGGAAAACAAACATGTCGAGCATGGAACACAAAGTGATTTTCAGCCCTTGAAAGCGTTATGGTGAATTCAGGTTTCCTTCAACCCCAATACTGTGTGAAAGTCAAAATACTCTGGTAAAGTTGTTCTAAATGATGAAATCCCAGAACCCTTATAGTGGATAAGTACAGTTTGGATGGTTTCCCAACTGTATCAAAGTGCACTTCAACATCTCAAACTGACTCTTTGAAATTCCTGATAGATTTTCATTGGGCAAAAACTGAAGTTGAGTGAAACTCAAGGAGTCTTAACTTCTATGTTGTGAAACCACATGAAACACTTCTGCGACATAATTTTTACAGAAATGAACTGTTTTCAGAACAGTTTCCTGGTGGTTAAAAGCTGTCAAGCGTGTACACAAAAGTGAATTTAAGACCTTGAAACGTCAGTTATGGTGAAATCAGGTTAACTTCACCTCTAACTCTGTGGAAAGTCAAAATACTCTGGTAAAAACAGTTCTAAATGATAAAATCCCCAGTACCCTTGGATAAGTACAGTTTGGATGGTTTCCCAACTGTTTTCAAGTGCTTCCATCTCAAACTCTGCTCTTTGAAATTCCCACTAGATTTTTCATTGGGCAAAACTGAAGTTGAGTGAAACTCAAGGAGTCTTAACTTCTATTTGTGAAACCACATGAAACACATCCTTGACATAGTTTTTACAGAAAGACTGTTTAGAACAGTTTCGGTGACAAAGCTAAAACACATGTATAATGCTATTATTCTGAAAACGTGTTATATGAAATCAGGTTAACTTCACCTTCTATCCTGTGAAAGCCTAAAGTTCTAAATGATGAAATCTCCCCAGCACCCTTTGGCGGATAAGTATTGTGCTTGGATGGTTTCAACTGTTTCAGTGCATTCAATATTCAAACTCACCTTTGAAATCTCATAGTTCATTGACAAAACTGAAGCTGGAGTGAACTGCTATCTACCAGTCAGTTGTGAAACATTTCGGAAACAATACTCGAGCACATGTTTTGCCAAAAATGAACTGGTGCCGGAACAGCTGGTGCGTCATTCTGTACAAAGCGAAGGTTTGAAACGTTATGGTGAATTGTTCGCCTTTCACCGTCCCTGTGGAAAGTCGTGTCACTTGCAGCAAAGTTCTAAATGATGAAAACCCCAGCACCCCCGTGCTAAGAACTGCGCTTCGGATTTGCCTCCTCAACCGTCAAAGTGTATCTTCACCAGTCCTCAAACCTCACCGTCGCATTGACTTTGTATTGGCAACCGTTAGAGCGAGTCCGCGAGTCTAACTCACCGTTGCGTAAACATTGAAACACATCTGAGACATAGTTATTAAAATGAACTGCTTTTGAACAAGCCTCGGTGACAACAGTCGCTCAATATCTGTGTCAACAAAGCGAATTTCGTGTTCGAAAAGTTATGAGGAATTGTGTCAGCCTTCATCTCAGGAATAAATACTTGTAAAGTAAATGATGAAACCCCCAGTATCGCTAAGGTTAAGAATTACCACTTTCAACTGTTTCAGTGCATCTTCAACATCTCAAACTCACCGTTTGAAATCACCATTGATTCTGTATTAAGTAAAACTGAGTTGAGTGAAACCCGCGAGACTTAATCTCACTGTTGTGAAAAATACTGAAACACATTCGAGACATATGCCTTTTGTGCTAAAATGAACTGTGCCTTTCGGAATATGCCCAGGTGACATCAAGCCGTTCATCTCTTGTACACAAAGCGAATTTCACCTTGAAATGTAAGTTATGGTGAATTCCAGGATACCTTCAATCAGGGAAAGTCAAATACTCAGGTGTAAAGAAGTTTCCAAATGATGACACCTCCAGTACCCTTTTACAAGCTGGGCTGAATTTGATGGTGTTTCACTGTGCCAGTGCAGTTCAACATCTCAAACTCACCGTTTTAAAACTTTGCTGACTTAGATATGTAACTGAAGTTGAGTGAGTCTCATGAGTCTTAACCCCACTGTTGTGAAAAACACTTGAAACTCCATCTGAGGTTTTTACAAAATGAACTGAAGTGGAATTTCAGTGGATTACCGTCGCCAATATAATAATAAAGCGACTTCAGCTCAGTGTTATGGTGAATTGCGTTACCACCACCGAAAGTCACATTGTAGCAGCTTCCAATGATGACTTTCAGTACCCCTTATGATTAAGAACGTTTACGAAAGCTCTAACTGTTTTCAAAGTACTTCGCCATTCTCATACTCACTTTTTGAAGTCCCCTTATTGATTGCATTGGGTTGAAAGTTGAGTGAAACTTCAATGAGTCTTTTAACTGCCATATGTTGCGGAAATCATTTCGAAATATCTGCTTACGGACAGAAATGAACTGTTTGAGTGGTTTCCGGTGAAACAAGCCGTTACATGTGTGCACAAAGTGATTTCAGGTTTCGAAACGCCGCTATGGGAAATTCAATTTACCTTCGGGGCTCCATCCAGAAAGTCAAAATACTCTGGTAAAGCAGTTCTAAATGAATTCCCAGTACCCATGATTATTCAGCTACGAAAGTTTAAATTGAAGCCAGTGTATTCATACCACTTTTGAAATCCTCATTGACCTCAGCCAGCCGCAACCGAAGTTGAGTGAAACTCAATGAGTCTTAATCGTTATGTTGTGAAAACCACTTGAACATTATCGCCACAGTTTTTGACAGAATAAACTGGTGCCTTGAGCAGTTCCTGGAAAACAAGCCGTTTGTTGTTGCATATCAGTGATTTTCTGCGTCTCGAAATGCTATGGGGAAATTCAGTTACCTCTCAGTCTCAGGAAAGTCGGGAATACTTGGTACGCAATGATAAATTTCAATAATAATTAGCCAACCGTTGCGCCAACACCACTTTTGAGTCCGAGCGACCTCTCGTGATTGCTTCAAAACCGGCTGAGCGAAACTTCCAACGGTTTTATTCGCCATGTTAGGAAACTTCGAAACATTCAGCACATGTTTCGACAGAAATTTAACTGCTTGACAGTTTCTCTCGGCGGAAACGTCGCTGGTTGTCATGCGTACACAGCGATTTCAGTTCCCGAAACGCTATGAAATTGTTGTCTTCAGTCTGGTCCTTGTGAAAGTCAAATACTCGGTGTGCCAGCCTTAAATGATGCAATTTCGTTACCTTGGCGATTACAACTGCTGGGATGGTTTTCAACTGCCGTGCGCACTTCAACGTCATGAAACTCATTACCAATAAACCGCCGAATGAAATCAATGAAAGCCTTAACTGTTGTGAACCTTCTGAAACACATCAAGCATTACAGCACAGAATGAATCAGTTTTACAGCTCGGCGGGAAAATGGGTGTATATCGTGCTTATACTGTGCCTTCGAAACGCTAAGGGAAATTACCTTCAGCCTCCGGCTTTGTGAAAAGTCAAAATACTGGTAAAGCAGTGCCCTAAATGATGAATTTCAGCAATTCTTTGCGATTACATCCGCTTGATGGTGCTTCAACTGCTTCAAAGTGCACTAACATCTCATCTTCTTTGAAATCCTTTGCTGACATTGGGCCAGTCTGAAGTTGAGTGAACTTCAATGAGTCGGACTGTTATGTTGTGAAATCATCTTTAAACAATATTCCAGACATAGTTTTTGGACAGAATGAATTGTTTTGAGCAGCTTTCGGTGGGAACATGCTGCATTATCAGCGATTTCTGGTGGCCCCGGAACGCTATGAAATTCAAGTTACCTGATCAGGTTACCTTCAACTTAACGCCGAAAAACAAAATAGAAAGAAAGTCAATGATGAACTTCAGTACCCTTGAGTGAGCCAAGAACTACCGATGGTTTCCCCACCGTTTTCAGTGCGCAATTCAACATCTCAAACTCAACGCCTGGAAATCTATTGAGTTGCATTACAAAACCGAAGTTGATACACGAGTCTTAACTTATGTTGTGAAACCACTTAAAACATTCAGTAATATACTATTGAAATAACTGCCGCAAATATGTTCAGGTGGAAAATAAGGCAACACATTACGTGCAATATCAAAGTTATTTCAGGTTTCGAAATGCTATGGTGAATTGCGTTACCTTCAACCTAACGCCGTAAAAGTTAAATAGTAAAAGCAGTTTAAATGATGCAGCCTCTTTATGGTTGCCATCCGTTGGATATTTCACTGTGCCAGTGTACTAATATCTCAAACTGGCTTTTGAAATTCTCCTATTGAGCTGCATTAGTCACCCAAAGCTGAGTGAAATTATCGAAATCTTAACTTATGTTGTGAAACCATTCTGAATATCATTTATTAAAGTTTGCCAGAATGAATCAGTTTGAACAGTGCCGTTGAAAACAAAGCGGCGTCACACACAGCATATGCTTCCAGCTGCGTGAAATAAGATTGTACCGTCCTCTAACGCTGCGTAAAGTCAAAGTATTTGCAGCAGTTTCTAAATGATGAAACCTTCAGCAATTTGTTAAGACTGCTTGGATACCAACTGTTTTCTCAAAGTGCACTTCAATGAATCAATTTTCGGAAATCCCCATTATGCCTGCAATGGACAAAACCGAAGCTGAGTGAAATCAATGATAATTTATGTTGTGAAAACATTTGAAACACATTCCAGTATTTACTGAATGAACTGCTTGAACAGCTTGAGTGAAAACAAGCCGTCACACATGCACAATAAAGAGAATTTCAGGCTCCTGAACGCGCATGGTGAAATATGGTTACCTTCAACTCTAACGCTGTATGTCAAATACTATCGTAAAAACAGTTCCAAATTGCGCAGTCCTCAGTACTTATGGTTAAGAATTAACCAATTAAAGTGCAATTCTCACAGTTTTAAATTTTGAAATCTCTATTAACTGCAATGGACAAAACCGAAATTGAGTTAAATTTAATGAGTCTTTTATCTTCTATGTTGTGAAACCACTTAAATATTATCATGCATATACAGAAATTAACTGTTTTGAACAAGTTTCGGTGAAAACAAGTTGAAACACACATGTGTACGTCAGAGTGCCAGTTGAAAGGCGGTGAAATATAGTTACCTTCAACTTAATCGCTGCGTAAAGTCAGTCATTTGAAAGAAAGTTTAAATAAATTTTGAGTGAGTTACATCCGCTTGGATGAGCCGACTGTTTTCAAAGTGCAATTCAATATTCAAACTCACCTTCGAAATTCTGTATTGAGTTGCATTGGGTCAGTCTAAAAGTTGAGTGAATAATGAAAGCCTTAACTTCTATGTTGTGAAACCACTTGAAAACATCAGCTTACCTAGTTTTTTACAGAAATGAACTGTTTTGAACAGTTTCCTGGTGGAAAACAAGGCGTACCACAAGTGGTTTCACAACATAGAAGTTAAGACTCATTGAGTTTCACTCAACTTCAGTTTTGTCCATTGCAAGTTAATGGGATTTCAAAAGGTGAGTTTAAGATTTGAAGTGCACTTTGAAAACAGTTGGGAAACCATCCAAACAGTTCTTAACCATAAGGGTACTGGGATTTCAATTACGAACTGCTTTACCAGAGTACTTTGACTTTTACACAGCTGCTAGGAGTTGAAGGTAATCTTATTTCACCATAACGCCGCTTCAGGCCTGAAAATAACTTTGTGTACACATGTGTGACGCCTTTGTTTTTCCACCAGGAAACCGTTCAAACAGTTCATTTCTGTAAAAACTATGTCGCTGATGTTTTTCAAGTGGCTCACAACATAGAAGTTAAGACTCATTGAGTTTCACTCAACTTTGTGATTTGGCCCAATGCAAGTCAAAGGATTTCAAAAAAGTGAGCTTGAGATGTTAGCACTTTGAAAAAACAGTTGGGAAAACCATCCAAACAGTTCTTAACCATATGGGTACTTGGGGTTTCATCATTTAGAACTGCCTCTTTTACCAGAGCATTTGACTTTCCACAGAGTTAGAGTTGAAGTTAACCTGAATTAATATGCAACACTTTTCAAGACCTGAAACAACTTTGTGTACACATGTGACGGCTTGTTTTCCACCAGGAAACTGTTCAAAACAGTTCATTTCTGTAAAAAACTATGTCGCAGATGTGTTTTAAGTGCTTTCACAACATATAGAAGTTAAGACTCATTAAATTTAACTCAACTTCAGTTCTTATCAATGCAACTCACTTAGGAAATTTCAAAGGTGAGTTTGAGATGTTGAATTGAACTTTGAAAACAGTGGGGAAAACCATCCAAACAGTTCTAACCATATGGGTACTGGGATTTCATCATTTAGAACTGCTTTACCAGAGTATTTTTGATTTTACACATGCTAGGAGTTGAAGGTAACTTTATTTCACCATAACGCCGCTTCAGGCCTGAAAATAACTTCAGGTATACATGTGACGCCTTGTTTTCCTCCAACAGGAAATCAAGGTTCAAACAGTTCATTTCTGTAAAAACTATGTCAGCAGATGTGTTTCAAGTGGTTTCACAAAAATAGAAGTTAAGACTCATTAAATTTAATCCTCAACTTCGAAGTTTTTTGCACAATGCAACTCATCAGGAATTTCAAACGTTGAGTTTGAGATGTTGAATTGCACTTTGAAAACAGTGGGGAAACCATCATCCAAACAGTTCTAACCATATGGGTACTGGGGATTTCATCATTTAGAACTGCTTTTTACCAGAGTATTTTGACTTTCCAAAGGGTTACAGTTCAAGGTAACCTGAAATCACCATAACGCTTCATGGCTGAAAATCACTTTGTGTACACACATGTGTGACGGCTTGTTTTCCACCAGATACTGTTCAAAACAGCTTATTTCTGTAAAAACTATGCTGCCTACAGATGTGCTTCAAATGAGCCATAAATATAGAAGCAGACTCATTGAGTTTCACTCAACTTCAGTTTTTATCCATTGCAAGTTAATGGGATTTCAAAAAGGTGAGTTTAAGATGTGAAGTGCACTTGAAAAACAGTTGGGAAACCATCCAAACAGTTCTTAACCATAAGGCGCCAGATTTATCATTTAGAACTGCTTACCAGAGTACTTGACTTTACACATCAAGTATAGGAGTTGAAGGTAATTCATTTCACCATAACGCCGCTTCAGGGCCTGAAAAAAAATTTGTGTATTACATGTGTGACGTTTTGTTTTCCACCAGGAAACCGTTCAAAACAGTTCATTTTCGTAAAAACTATGTCGCTGATGTTTTTCAAGTGGTTTCACAACATAGAAGTAAGACTCATTGAGTTTCACTCAACTTTAGATTTGGCCAAATGCAAGTCAAAGGATTTCAAAAAGTGAGTTTGAGATGTTGAAGTGCACTTTTGAAAAACAGTTGTGAAACCATCCAAACAGTTCTTAAATCATAAGCAAGTACTGGGAGTTTCCCCATCATTTAGAACTGCCTTTACCTGAGTATTTTTGACTTTCCACAGAGTTAGAGTTGAAGGTAACCTGAATTCATCATAACACTTTTTCAAGACCTGAAAACAACTTCGTATATTACGTGACGGCTTGTTTTCCACCAGGAAACTGTTCAAAACAGTTCATTTCTCTGTAAAAACTATGTCACAGATGTGTTTCAAGTGGTTTCACAACATAGAAGTTAAGACCTATTGAGTTTCCACTCCACCCCCGCTTTTGTCCATTGCAAGTTAATAGGATTTCAAAAAGTAGCCTTTAAGATGTGAAGTGCACTTGAAAAAACAGTTAGAAACCATCCAAACAGTTCCTAACCATAAGGGTACTGGGGATTTCATAATTCTAGGAACTGTTTTTACGATAGTATTTTGACTTTATACAGCTGCTAGAGTTGAAGGTAACCTATTTCACCATAACGCCGCTTCAGGGCCTGAAATTCTCTTTGTGCACATGTGACGGCTTGTTTTCTCCAGGAAACTGTTAAAAACAGTTCATTTCAGTAAAAACTATGTCAGATGTGTGTTTCAAGTGGTTTCACAACATAGAAGTTAAGCACTCATTGAGTTTCACTCAACTTCAGTTTTTATCCATTGCAAGTTAATGGGGACAAAAGTGAGTTTAAGATGTCATGCACTATGAAAACAGTTGGGAAACCATCCAAACAGTTCTTAACCATAAGGGTACTGGGGATTTTATCATTTAGAACTGTTTTCACCATAATATTTTTGACTTTACACCAGCTAGGAGTTGAAGGTAACCTTATTTCACCATAACGCCGCTTTCAGGGCCTGAAATTACTTTGTGTACACATGTGTGACGCCTTTGTTTTCCACCAGGAAACTGTTCAAAACAGTTCATTTCTGTAAAAAACTATGTCGCAGATGTGTTTCAAGTGGTTTCACAACATAGAAGTTAAGACTCATTGAGTTTCACTCAACTTCAGTTTTGTCCATTGCAAGTTAATGGGGATTTCAAAAGGTGAGTTTAAGATTTGAAGTGCACTTTGAAAAACAGTTGGGAAACCATCCAAACAGTTCTTAACCATAATGGGTACTGGGATTTCATCATTTAGAACTGCTTTACCAGAGTATTTTGACTTACAAGCGTAGAGGAGTTGAAGGTAACTTGAATTTCACCATAACGCGTTTCAGGGCCTGAAAATAACTTTGTGTACACATGTGTGACGCCTTGTTTTCCAACAGGAAACTGTTCAAAACAGTTCATTTCTGTAAAAAACTATGTCGCTGATGTTTTTCAAGTGGTTTCACAACATAGAAGTTAAGACTCATTGAGTTTCACTCAACTTTAGATTTGGCCCAATGCAACTCAATAGGAATTTCAAAAGGTGAGTTTGAGATGTTGAATTGCACTTTGAAAAACAGTGGGGAAACCATCCAAACAGTTCTTAATCATAAGGGTACTGGGGATTTCATCATTTAGAACTGCTTTTACCAGAGTATTTTGACTTTACACACGCTAGAGTTGAAGGTAACCTGAATTCATAACACGTTTCAAGGGCCTGAAAATACTTTGTGTACACATGTGTGACGCTTGTTTTCCACCAGGAAACTGTTCAAAACAGTTCATTTCTGTAAAAAACTATGTTTCAGATGTGTTTCAAGTGGTTTCACAACATAGCAGTTAAGACTCATTGAGTTTCACCCAACTTCAGTTTTGGCCCAATGCAAGTCAATGGGGATTTCAAAAAGAGAGTATGAGATGTTGAAGTGCACTTTGAAAAACAGTTGGGAAACCATCCAAACAGTTCTTAACCATAAGGGTACTGGGGATTTCATCATTTAGAACTGCTTTTACCAGAGTATTTTGACTTTTCAAAAAGTTAGATTTGAAGGTAACTTGAATTTCCCATAACGCTGTTTCAGGGCCTGAAAATCACTTTGTGTACACATGTGTAACGGCTTGTTTTCCACCAGGAAACTGCTCAAAACAGTTCATTTCTGTCAAAAACTATGTCGCAGATGTGTTTCAAGTGGTTTCACAACATAGCAGTTAAGACTCATTGAGTTTCACTCAACTTCAGTTTTGGCCCAATGCAAGTCAATGGGGATTTCAAAAAGTGAGTATGAGATGTTGAAGTGCACTTTGAAAACAGTTGGGAAACCATCCAAACAGTTCTTAATCATAAGGGTACTGGGGAATTCATCATTTAGAACTGCTTTTACCAGAGTATTTTGACTTTTCACAAAGTTAGATTTGAAGGTAACTTGAATTTCCCATAACGCGCTTTCAGGGCCTGAAAATCACTTTGTGTACACATGTGTAACGGCTTGTTTTCCACCAGGAAACTGCTCAAAACAGTTCATTTCTGTCAAAACTATGTCGCAGATGTGTTTCAAGTGGTTTCACAACATAGCAGTTAAGACTCATTGAGTTTCACTCAACTTCAGTTTTGGCCCAATGCAAGTCAATGGGGATTTCAAAAGTGAGTATGAGATGTTGAAGTGCACTTTGAAAAACAGTTGGGAAACCATCCAAACAGTTCTTAATCATAAGGGTACTGGGGAATTCATCATTTAGAACTGCTTTTACCAGAGTATTTTGACTTTTCACAAAGTTAGATTTGAAGGTAACTTGAATTTCCCATAACGCGTTTCAGGGCCTGAAAATCACTTTGTGTACACATGTGTACGGCTTGTTTTCCACCAGGAAACTGTTCAAAACAGATCATTTCTGTGAAAAACCATGTCGCAGATGGTGGTTTCAAGTGTTTTCACAACAGTGAAGTTAAGACTCCTTGAGTTTCACTCCAACTTCAGTTTTTGCCCAATGCAAGTCAATAGAGATTTTAAACAGTGAGTTTGAGATGTTGAAGTGCACTTTGAAAAACAGTTGGGAAACCATCCAAAAGAGTTCTTAATACAGGGTACGGGTCATCATTTCGAACTGCTTTTACCTGAGTATTTTGACTTCCACAGAGTTAGAGTTGAAGGTATCCTTAATTTCACCATAACACGTTTCAGGGCCTGAAAATTCACTTTGTGTACAAGCGTGTACGGCTTGATGTCCACCTGGAAACTGTTCAAAACAGTTCATTTCTGTAAAAACTATGTCGCAGATGTGTTTCAAATTGTTTCACAACATAGAAGTGAAGACTCATTGAGTTTCACCGGTTCCAGCTTCAGTTTTGCCCAATGAAAATCTATGGGGATTTCAAAGGGGAGTTTGAGATGTTGAAGTGCACTTTGAAAAACAGTTGGGAAACCATCCAAAACTGTACTTAACCATAAGGGTACTGGGGATTTCATCATTTAGACTGCTTTTACCAGAGTATTTTGACTTTCCACAGAGTTAGAGTTGAAGGTAACCTGAATTCACCATAACACACGTTTCAAGGCCTGAAATTCACTTTGTAGGTACACATGTGTGAGCTTGTTTTCCGCACCAGGAAACTGTTCAAAACAGTTCATTTCTGTAAAAACTATGTCTCAGATGTGTTTCAAGTGGTTTCACAACATAGAAGTTAAGACTCATTGAGTTTCACTCAACTTCAGTTTTGTCCCAATGCAAGTCAATGGGAATTTCAAAGAGTGAGTTTGAGATGTTGAAGTGCACTTTGAAAAACAGTTGGGAAACCATCCAAACAGTTCTTAACCATAAGGGTACTGGGGATTTACATCATTTAGAACTGCTTTTACCAGAGTATTTTGACTTTCCACAGAGTTAGAGTTGAAGGTAACCTGAATTCACCATAACACGTTTCAAGGCCTGAAATTCACTTTGTGTACACATGTGACAGCTTTTTGTCCACCAGGAAACTGTTCAAAACAGTTCATTTCTGTAAAAAACTATGTCACAGATATGTTTCATGTGGTTTCACAACATAGAAGTTAAGACTCCTTGAGTTTCACTCAACTTCAGTTTTGCCCAATGCAAGTCAATAGGGAATTTCAAAGAGTGAGTTTGAGATGTTGAAGTGCACTTTGAAAAACAGTTGGGAAACCATCCAAACAGTTCTTAACCATAAGGGTACTGGGGATTTCATCATTTAGAACTGCTTTTACCAGAGTATTTTGACTTTCCACAGAGTTAGAGTTGAAGGTAACCTGATTTCACCATAACACGTTTCCAAGGGCTGAAATTCACTTTGTGTACACATGTGTGACGATTTGTTTTCCACCAGGAAACTGTTCAAAACAGTTCATTTCTGTAAAAAACTATGTCACAGATGTGTTTCATGTGGTTTCACAACATAGAAGTTAAGACTCATTGAGTTCCACTGAACTTCAGTTTTGGCCCAATGCAAATCAATGGGAATTTCAAAAAGTGAGTTTGAGATGTTGAAGTGCACTTTGAAAAACAGTTGGGAAACCATCCAAACTATTCTTATCTATAAGGGTACTGGGGATTTCATCATTTAGAACTGCTTTACCAGAGTATTTTGACTTTCCACAGAGTTAGAGGTGAAGGTAACCTGATTTCACCATTACACGCTTCAAGGTCTTAAATTCACTTTGTGTACACGTGTGACAGCTTTTGTCCACCAGGAAACTATTTCTAAACAGTTCATTTCTGTAAAAAACTATGTCTCAGATGTGTTTCAAGTGGTTTCACAACATAGAAGTTAAGACTCCTTGAGTTTCACTCAACTTCAGTTTTTGCCCAATGAAAATCTATGGGAATTTCAAACAGTGAGTTTGAGATGTTGAAGTGCACTTTGAAAACAGTTGGGAAACCATCCAAACAGTTCTTAACCATAAGGGTACTGGGGATTTCATCATTTAGAACTGCTTTTACCAGAGTATTTTGACTTTCCACAGAGTTAGAGTTTAAGGTAACCTGAATTCACCATAACAGCGTTTCAAGGCCTGAAATTCACTTTGTGTACAAGTGTGACGGCTTGATGTCCACCTGGAAACTGTTCAAAACAGTTCATTTTGTAAAAAACTATGTCTCAGATGTGTTTCAATTGTTTTCACAACAGTGAAGTTAAGTCTCCTTGAGTTTCACTCAACTTCAGTTTTGGCCCAATGCAAATCAATAGGGATTTCAAAGAGTGAGTTTGAGATGTTGAAGTGCACTTTGAAAAAGAGTTGGGAAACCATCCAAACTGTTCTTATCCATAAGGGTACTGGGGATTTCATCATTTAGAACTGCTTTTACCAGAGTATTTTGACTTTCCACAGAGTTAGAGTTGAAGGTAACCTGAATTCACCATAACACGTTTCAAGGCCTGAAATTCACTTTGTGTACATGTGTGACGCTTTTTGTCCACCTGGAAACTGTTCAAAACAGTTCATTTCTGTAAAAACTATGTCACAGATGTGTTTCAAGTGTTTTTCACAACAGTGAAGTTAAGACTCCTTGAGTTTCACTCAACTTCAGTTTTTGCCCAATGCAAGTCAATAGGGATTTCAAACAGTGAGTTTGAGATGTTGAAGTGCACTTTGAAAACAGTTGGGAAACCATCCAAACAGTTCTTAACCATAAGGGTACTGGGGTTTCATCATTTAGAACTGCTTTTACCAGAGTATTTTGACTTTCCACAGAGTTAGAGTTGAAGGTAACCTGAATTCACCATAACACGTTTCAAGGCCTGAAATTCACTTTGTGTACAAGTGTGACTTAATGTCCACCTGGAAACTGTTCAAACAGTTCATTTTTGTAAAAACTATGTCTCAGATGTGTTTCAATTGTTTTCACAACAGTGAAGTTAAGACTCTGAGTTTCCATCAACTTCAGTTTTACCTAATGCTACAAGTCAATAGTGATTTCAAACAGTGAGTTTGAGATGTTGAAGTGCACTTTGAAACAGTTGGGAAACCATCAAACAGTTTTAAACCTTAGCAATTATGAGGTTTCATCATTTAGAACTACTTTTACCAGAGTTTTGACTTTCCACAGAGTTAGAGTTGGTAACCTGAATTCACCATAACGTTTCAAGGCCTGAAATTCACTTTGTGTACAAGTGTGACGGCTTGTTGTCCACCTGAAACCGTTCAAAACAGTTTTATTTTGTAAAAACTATGTCTCGGGTGTGTTTCAAGTGTTTAAAAACAGTGAAGTTAAGACCCCTTTTTAGTTTTACCAACTTTAGTTTTTTCCCAAGCCCTTTTAATAGGGATTTCAAAATGAGTTTGAGGGTTTTGAAGTGCACTTTTAAAAAAAGTTGGGGAAAAACCCTCCAAACAGTTCTTTAAACCTTTTTAAGGGGACTGGGAGTTTCCCTCATTTAGAACTGCTTTACCAGGGGTATTTTTATTTTCCACAGAGTTAGGGGGGTGAAGTTAACCTGATTTCACCATAAAACGCTTTTTTGCTGTCTTAAATTCACTTTTTTGGGACACGGGGAAAACTTTTTGTCCACCAAGAAACTGTGCTAAACAGTTCATTTCTGTAAAAAATATGTCACAGATGTGTTTCATTTGGTTTTTACAACATAGAAGTTAAGACTCCTTAGTTTCACTCAACTTCAGTTTTTTCCCAATGAAAAAACTATAAATTTCAAACAGTGAGTTTGAGATGTTGAAGTGACTTTGAAAAAAAAGTTGGGAAACCATCCAAACTTTTTTCTTAACTATAAGGGTCCTGGGGATTTCATCATTTAGAACTGCTTTTACCAGAGTATTTTTTACTTTCCACAGAGTTAGAGGGATTTTAACGGATTTCCCCCATAACACGCTTCTTAATCTTAAATTCAATTTTTTTTTGGTACACGTGGGGACAGCTTTTTGTCCACCAGGAAACTGTTCTAAACAGTTCATTTCTGTAAAAAAATATGTCACAGATGTGTTTCATGTGGTTTCACAACATAGGTTTTTGACTCCTTTTAGTTTCACTCAACTTCAGTTTTTTTCCCAATGAAAAAACTATGGGAATTTCAAAGAGTGAGTTTGAGGGTGTTGAAGTGCACCCTTTTAAAAACCGTTGGGAAACCATCCAAACTGTACTTATCCATAAAAGGGGACTTTTGGGGTTTCACATTTAGGGAAATGCTTTTACCAGAGTATTTTGACTTTCCACAGAGTTAGGGGTTTAAGGTAAACCCGAATTCACCATAACACGCTTTCGGGGCCCGGGAAAATTTACTTTTTGTACAAGTGTGACGGCTTGTTGTCCACCAGAAAAACTGTTCAAAAAGTTCATTTTTTTTAAAAAAATATGTCTCTGGGGGTGTGTTTCAAGGGGTTTTCACAAAAGTGAAGTTAAGACTCATTGAGTTCCACTGAACTTCGGGTTTGGGGCCCCAAAGCAAATCAATGGGGAAATTTTAAAAAAAATGAGTTTGAGATGTTTATGTGCACTTTGAAAAAAAGTTGGGAAACCATCCAAACTATTCTTAACTATAAGGGGCCTGGGATTTCATCATTTAGAACTGCTTTTTCCAGAGAATTTTTACTTTCCACAGAGTTTAGGAAGTTTACCTGATTTCACCCCTAACACGCTTCAAGGTCTTAAATTCACTTTTTGGTACATGTGTGAAAAGCTTTTTTCCAACCAGGAAACTGTTCTAAACAGTTCATTTCTGTAAAAAAAAATATGTCCCGATTTTTTGTGGGTTTCCCAAATTGTTTTTGGGTTTTACCAACCCAAAAAAGGAAAAAATTGGTTTTTAAGGGAAATGCACTTTTTAAAAAATGTTGGGAAAACCATTCAAAAATGTACCTTTATCCATAAGGGGGACTAAAATTTATCATTTAGAACTGTTTTTTCCAGAGTATTTTTACTTTACACAGCGCTTTGAGTTGAAGGGGAAACCCTTTTTTCACCATAACGCGCTTTGGGGCCCGAAAATAACTTTTTTTGTACACATGTGTACGCCTTTTTTTTCCACCCCGGAAACCCGCCCAAAAGTTTTATTTCTGTAAAAACTAAAGTCACTGATGTTTTTTAAGTGGGGTTCACAAATATAGAAGGGTTTAAAACTCCCTTGAGTTTCAAAAAAACTTTAGATTTGGCCCAATGCAAGTCAAAGGATTTCAAAAAAATGAGTTTGAGATGTTGAAGTGCACTTTGAAAACAGTTGTGAAACCATCCAAACAGTTCTTTAAACCCTAAGGGTACTGTGTTTAAAAATTTAGAACTGCCTTTTTCCAGAGTATTTTGACTTTCCACAGAGTTAGAGTTTAAGGTAACCTGAATTCATCATAACATTTTCCGGGCCCAAAACAACTTTCAGTAAACTGTGACACCTTGTTTTTCCACCAGGAAAAATTCAAAACAGTTCATTTCTGTAAAAACTATGTCGCTGGGTGTTTTTTAAGTGGTTTCCCCAACATAAAATTAAGACTCCCTTGAGGTTTTACTCAACTTTAGTTTTTTTCCATTTCAATTAATGGGGGTTTCCCAAAAAGGGGTTTAAGGGTGTGAAGTGCACTATGAAAAACAGTTGGGGCCATCCAAAAAGTTCTTAAACCCTAAGGGTACTGGGGGTTTTATCATTTAGAACTGTTTTTACCATAAATATTTTGACTTTTTCAAGGGGGTTAGAGTTGGGAAAGGGAAACTTATTTCACCATAACCGTTTAGGGCCTGAAATTCACTTTGTGTACAAGTGTGACGCCTTTTTTTTCCACCCAGGAAACCGTTCAAAAAAGTTCATTTCTGTAAAAAAATATGCCAAAATGTTTCAAGTGTTTTCACAACATAGGAGTTAAGACTCCCTTGAGTTTCACCAACTTCCTTTTTTTCCATTCGTTAAATTGGGGGTTTCAAAAAGTATTTAAGATGTTAAAGGGACTTTGAAAAAAGGTTTGGGGAAAAAATCCAAACAAAATTCTTTAAAATAAGGGTACTGGGGGTTTCATCATTTTGGGAAATGTTTTACCACAGTATTTTGACTTTTCACAGCGCTAGGGGTTGAACGTAACCTTATTTCCCCCATAACGCTGCTTTTAGGGCCTGAAAATTTACTTTGGTAACATTGTGACGTTTTTCCAATTCCCGGAAACTGTTCAAAAAAGTTCATTTCTGTAAAAAAATATGTCCAAAAAGTGTGCCCAAATGTTTTCAACTTTCACAAATAAAGAAGGAACCCTTAAATTTAACTTAACTTCAGTTTTTGCCCAATGCAACCAAAAGGATTTTCAAAAGCTGAGTTTAGATGTTGAATTGCACCTTTTAAAAAAAGTTGGGAAACCATCCAAACAGTTCTTAACCATAATGGGTACTGGGGTTTTATTATTTAGGGAAATGCTTTTCCAGAGTATTTTGATTTCCACAGAGTTAGAGATGAAGGTAACCTGATTTATCATAACACTTTTCAAAAACCCGAAAAAACTTTTGGTACACATCTGGGGACGGGGTTGTTTTCCACCAGGGGAAAATGTTCAAAAAGTTCATTTCTGTAAAAACTATGTCACAGATTTTTTCAAGTGGGCCCCCAACATAGAAGTTTAGACTCATTGAGTTTCACCAACTTCAGTTTTTGTCTATTGCAAGTTTAAAGGGGGTTTAAAAAGTGAGTTTAAGATTTTGAAGTGCACTTTTAAAAAAAGTTGGGAAAAACCCTCCAAACAGTTCTTAACCATAAGGGTAATTGGGGGGTTTCCCTCATTTAGAACTGCCTTTACCAGAGTATTTTGACTTTCCACAGAGTTAGAGATGGGGCTGAACCTGGGCTTCATCATAACACTTTTTTAAGACCTGAAAAAACTTTTGGTCCCTTTTCTGTATTTTTTTTCCACAAGGAAACTGTTCCTTCCCTTTCTGTAAAAAAATATGTCACAGATGTGTTTTAAGTGTTTTTACAACCCTAGAAGTTTTGACTCATTGAGTTTCACCAACTTTAGATTTGGCCCAATGCAAGTCCCAAAAGGGGGTTTCAAAAAGGGGTTTGAGATGTTGAAGTGCACTTTGAAAAACAGTTGTGAAACCACCAAACAGTTCCTTTAAACCCTAAGGGTTTGGGGTTTACCCTTTATATCCGGTTTTACCAGGGGTATTTTGACTTTTTCCCCAGAGTTAGAGTAAAGGGAACCTGAATTCATCATAAAACTTTTTAAGACCTGGGAAAAAACCCTTTTTACATGTTTTGTTTTAAAACTAGGAAACTGTTTTAAAAAAAGTTCATTTCTGTAAAAAAATATGTCCAGATTTTTTCCCAAAAAGGGTTTTAACTTTCACAACATAGAAGTTAAAACCCCAAAAAATCAATTTAGTTTTTGGCCCAATGCAACTCAATAGGATTTTCAAAGGGTTTGGGTTTTAGATGTTGAATTGCACTTTGAAAACAGTGGGGAACCATCAAAACAATTTTTTAAAATAAGGGTAATTGGGGGTTTACTCATTTAGAACGTTTTACCAGAGTATTTTTACTTTTTCACAGCCATAGAGTTGAAGGTAACCTTATTTCACCATAACGTGATCAAGGGCTGAAAAACAGGTTTTGTACACATGTGTGCGGTTTTTTTTCCACCCAGGATAATGGGTTTAAAAACCCGTTTTGTTTTCTGAAAAAAAAATATGTCCAGATGTGTTTCAAGTGGTTTCCAAATAGGGAAATTTTGCTATTGAGTTTCATCAACTTCAAAATTTTTCCCAACCCCAAATCAAAGGATTTCCCCAAAAAATGAGTCAAAATGTTGGGAATTTCACTTTGAAAAACAGTAAAAACCCTCCAAAAAAGTTCTTAACCATAAGGGTACTGGGGGTTTTTATCATTTAGGGAAATGCTTTTTCCAGAGAACTTTACACAGCCGTTTGAGTTGAAGGGGGCCATTTCACCATAACGCTTTTAAGGGGCCCGAAAATAACTTTGGAACGGGGACGCCTTTTTTCCCCCAGGAAAAGTTCAAAACAGTTCATTTCTGTAAAAACTATGTCGCAGAAGTGTTTCAAGTGTTTTCACAACATAGAAGAAAACTCATTGAGTTTCCCCTCAACTTCGTTTTTGTCCATTGAAAATTAATGGGGATTTCCCAAAAAATGAGTTTTTAAAATGTGAAGTGAATTTTGAAAAAAAAGTTAAAAAACCCTCCAAACAGTTCTTAAAAATAAAGGGGAATTGGGGTTTTATCATTTAGAACTGTTTTTTCCAGGGGTATTTTGACTTTTCCCCAGAGTTAGAGGGAAGTTAACCTTTATTTCACCATAACACGTTTTAAGGTCTTAAATTCACTTTTTGGTACATCGCAGGAAGCTTTTGTCCACCAGGAAACTGGGTTTTAAACAGTTCATTTTGTAAAAAAATATGTCACAGATATGTTTCATGTGGTTTTCCCCAACATAGAAAAAAGACCCCTTTAGTTTCACTCAATTTTGTTTTGCCCAATGAAAAACTATGGGGAAATTTTAAAGAGTCAGTTTGAGATTTTAAAGGACTTTTAAAAACAGTTGGGGGGCCATCCAAACTGTACTTATCCATAAGGGTTCTGGGATTTAAATTTAGAACTACTTTTTCCCGAGTATTTTTACTTTCCACAGTGTTAGAGTTTAAGGAAACCTGAATTACCATAACGCTTTCCAAGGGCTGAAAAAACACTTTGTGTACACATGTTTGACGATTTGTTTTCCACCAGGAAAAATGTTCCCCAGTTCATTTCTGTAAAAAAATATGTCACAGATGTGTTTCAGTTGTTTTACAACATAGAAGTTAAGACTATTGAGTTCCAATTTAACTTCAGTTTTGGCCCAATGCAAATCAATGGGAATTTCAAAAGTGATTTTGAGATGTTGGTTTTTTTTTTTAAAAAAAGGGGGGGAAACCATCCAAAAAGTTCTTAACCATAAGGGTACTGGGGGTTTCATCATTTAGGGAAATGTTTTACCGGGGTATTTTGACTTACACAGTTTGAGTTTAAGGGAACCTTTTTTTCACCATAACGCTGCTTTTAGGCCTGGAAAAAAAACTTTGGTAATATTCGTGTAACGCCTTTTTTTTCCCCCAGGGAAAACGCTCAAAAAAGTTCATTTCTGTAAAAAACTATGTCGAGAAGTGTTTCCCAAAGGGTTTTTTACAACATAGAAGGGACCCATTGAGTTTCACCAAACCCCCGTTTTTTTCCATTGCAAGTTAATGGGATTTCCCAAAAATAGTTTAAGATGTGAAGTGCACTATGAAAAAAAGTTGGGGAAAACCCTCCAAACAGTTCTTTAAAAATAAGGGGGACTGGGGGTTTTATCATTTAGAAAATGTTTTACCCGAGTATTTTGACTTTCCCAGAGTTAGAGGTGAAGTTAACCTGATTTCACCCCTAACACGCTTCGGGCTTAAATTCACTTTTAGGTACACGCGGTGGGCAGCTTTTTTTCCACCAGGGGAAAATGTTCCAAACAGTTCATTTCTGTAAAAACTATGTCACAGATATGTTTCATGTGGTTTCACAACATAGAAGTTAAGACTCCTTGAGTTTCACTCAACTTTAGTTTTTTCCCAATGAAAATCTATGGGGAAATTTTAAAGAGTCAGTTTGAGATGTTTAAGGGGACTTTTTAAAAAAAAAAGTTGGGAAACCATCCAAACTTAAATTTTTCCATAAGGGGGTTTTTGGGATTTACCCTTTAGAACTACTTTTACCAGAGTATTTTGACTTTCCACAGTGTTAGAGTTTAAGGAAACCGAATTCACCATAACGCTTTCCCCCAAAGGGGTGAAAAAACACTTTTTTGTACACATGTTTGACATTTTTTTCCACCAGGAAAAGTTCACAAAAGTTCCCCTTTCTGTAAAAAATATGTCACAGATGTGTTTCAGTTGTTTCACAACATAGAAGTTAAGACTCCCTTGAGTTCCACTGAACCCTTCCCGTTTTGGCCCAATGCAAATAATGGGGAAATTTTAAAAAGGATTTTGAGATGTTGAAGTGCACTTTTTAAAAAAAGTTGAGAAAAACCCTCCAAACTATTCTTTAAATATAAGGGTCCTGGGGGTTTTACCCTTTAGAACTGCTTTACCAGGTATTTTGACTTTTCCACAGAGTTAGAGGTGAAATTAACCTTTATTTCCCCCCCATAACACGCTTCAAGGTCTTTAAAATTTCCCTTTTGGCCAAGCAGGGCAGCTTTTTTCCCCCAGGAAAAATGTTTTTAAAAAAATTCATTTCTGTAAAAACTATGTTACAGGGTGTGTTTCAGGGTTTCACAACATAGAAGTTTTGACTCCTTGAGCACTAACTTCAGTTTTTTCCCCAAAGAAAATTTTATGGGGAAATTTTAAACAGTGAGTTTGAGGGTGTTGAAGGACTTCAAAAAAAAAGTTGGGAAACCATCCAAAAACTTATCCATAAGGGTACTGGGGGTTTCATCATTTAGGGAACCCCCTTTTTCCAGAGATTTTGACTTTCCACAGAGTTAGAGTTTTAAAGGGAACCTGAATTCACCATAACACGCTTTTAATGCCTAAAAATTTAACCCTTTTTTGTACAAGTGTGGGGCGCTTTGATGTCCACCAAGGGAAAATGTTCAAAAACAGTTCATTTTTTTAAAAAAAAATGTCCCCCGATGGGGTTTTAAGTGTTTTCCCAAAAGTGAAGAAAACTTTGAGTTTCACTCAACTTCAAATTATTGCCCAATGGGTCAAAAATTTCAAACAGTGAGTTTGAGATGTTGAAGTGCACTTTGGGAAAAAAGTTGGGAAAAACCCTCCAAACAGTTCTTTAAACCTTTTAAAGGGGACCCGGGGGGGTCACAAAATTTTGAACTGCTTTTTTCCTGAGTATTTTTACTTTCCCCAGAGTTAGAGTTGAAGGTAACCTTTAATTCACCATAACACGTTTCCCCAAAGGGCCCGAAATTCACTTTGTGTACAAGTGTGGGCGGGTTGATGTCCACCAGGAAAATGTTCAAAACTAATTTTTTTTAAAAAAATTTAAATCCGGGTGTGTTTCAATTGTTTTCACAACAGTGAAGTTAAGACTCCTTTTAGTTTCACCAACTTCAAATTTTTCCCAATGGGCAATAGTGATTTCAAAAAAAGTATTTGAGATGTTGAAGTGCACTTTTAAAACAGTTGGGAAAAACCCTCCAAACAGTTCTTTAAACTTAAGGGTACTTGGGGGAAAATTTTGAACTGTTTTAATTTTAATATTTTTACTTTCCACAGAGTTAGAGTTGAAGGGTAACCTGAATTCACCCCAAAAAACGCTCTTTTCCGCCCGAAATTCCCCTTTTGTGTACAAGTGTGACTGCTTGATGTCCACCTGGGAAACCTTTTAAAAAAGTTCATTTTGTAAAAACTATGTCCGATGTTTTCCCAAATTTTTTTCACAACAGTGAAGTTAAGTCTCCTTGAGTTTCACCCCAAATTTTAGTTTTTGCCCAATGCAAGTCAAAAAGTGATTTCAAAAGTGAGTTTGGGTGTTGGAAATGCACTTTGAAAAACAAAGTTAAACCCTCCAAACAGTTCTTAACCTTTTTGGGTACTGGGGGTTTTACCCTTTAGAACCGTTTTTTTCCAGAGTATTTTGACTTTTCCCCAGAGTTAGAGGTGAAGTTAACCTTTATTTCACCATAACACGCTTCGGTCTTAAATTCACTTTTAAATAAGGGTGACAGCTTTTTTTTCCACCAGGAAACTGTTCTAAACAGTTCATTTGTAAAAACTATGTCATTTAAAGTGTTTCATGTGGTTTCACAACATAGAAGTTAAGACTCCCTTGAGTTTCACTCCCAAATTCAGTTTTTGCCCAATGAAAAAACTATATGGAATTTCCCCAAAAAGTGAGTTTTGGTGTTAAGTGCACTTTTAAAACAGTTGGGAAACCATCCAAACTATTCCCAACTTTTAAGGGTCCTGGGGATTTTATCATTTAGAACTGCTTTACCAGAGTATTTTTACTTTCCCAGAGTTAGAGGTGAAGTTAACCGATTTCACCCATTTAAAACGCTTCGGTCTTAAATCTACTTTGGTTTAAGGGACAAACTTTTTTCCACCAGGAAACTGTTCTAAACAGTTCATTTCCTTTTAAAAAACCCATGTCATGATGTGTTTTATGTGGTTTCACAACATAGAAGTTAAGACCCTTTTAGTTTCCCCCTCAACTTCAGTTTTTTCCCCAAAGAAAAAACTAGGGAACCCCAAAAAAGTGAGTTTGAGATGTTGAAGTGCACTTTAAAACAGTTGGGAAAAACCCTCCAAACTGTACTTATCCATAAGCTGCACTGGGGATTTCTATCATTTAGAACTGCTTTACCAATATTTTGACTTTCCACAGAGTTAGAGTTGAAGGTAACCTGAATTACCCCTAACAGTTTTAAGGCCTGGAAAATTTAACTTTGTGTACAAGTGACGGCTTGATGTCCACCTGGGAAAATGTTCAAAAAAAGTTCATTTTGTAAAAAAACCATGTCTCAGATGTGTTTCCCAAGGGGTTTTCACAACAGTGAAGTTAAGACTCCTTTTAGTTTCACTCAACTTCAGTTTTTGGGCCCCAAAGAAGTCAATAGGGGTTTCAAAAGTAGTTTGAGATGTTGAAGGCACTTTGAAAACAGTTGGGGGAAAACCCTCCAAACAGTTCTTAACCTTAAGGGTACTGGGGGTGTCATCATTTTGAACTGCTTTTCCTGAGTATTTTGACTTTCCCCAGAGTTAAAAGTTTAAGGTAAACCTGAATTCACCCATAACACGCTTCCAAGGCCTGAAATTCACCCTTTTTGTACAAGTGTGACGGGGTTGATGTCCACCAGGGGAAAATGTTCAAAACAGCACTTTTTTTTAAAAAAAATATGTCTCGGATGTGTTTCAATTGTTTTCACAACAGTGAAGAAAACTTTGAGTTTCACTCCCAAATTCAGTTTTTTGCCCAATTTCAAATAATAGTGATTTCCAAACAGTGAGTTTGAGATGTTGAAGTGCACTTTTAAAAAAAGTTGGGGAAAACCCTCCAAACAAATTCTTAACTTAAAGGGAATTTAAAATTTTGGGAAATGCTTTTTTCCTGAATATTTTGACTTTCCCCAGAGTTAGAGTTGAAGGTAACCTGAATTCACCATAACACGTTTCCCAAAGGGCCCGAAATTCACTTTTGTGTACAAGTGTGACTGTTTGGGCCACCTTTTAAACTGGGGTTTAAAAAAGTTCATTTTTGTAAAACTATGTCTCAGATGTGTTTCAATTGTTTTCACAACAGTGAAGTTAAGTTCCTTTAGTTTCACTCAACTTCCGCCTTTTGCCCAATGTGTCAATAGTGATTTTCCCCAGTGAGTTTGAGATGTTGAAGTGCACTTTGAAAAAAGTTGGGGGAAAACCCTCCAAACAGTTCTTAACCCAAGGGTACTGGGGGGTTTTACTATTTAGAACTGCTTTTTTCCAGAGTATTTTGACTTTCCCACAGAGTTAGAGTTGAAGGTAACCTTTAATTCACCATAACACGTTTTAAGGCCTGAAATTCACTTTTTGTACAAGTGTGACGGGGTTGTTGTCCACCCAGGAAACTGTTCAAAACAGTTCATTTGTGTAAAAAAATGTCTCAGATGTGTTTCAAGTGTTTACACAACAGTGAAGTTAAGACTTTGAGTTTCACTCAACTTCAGTTTTTCCCAATGAAGTCAATAGGGGTTTTTAAAAAGGGGTTTGAATTTTTAAGTGCACTTTGAAAACAGTTGGGAAACCATCCAAACAGTTCTTAAAACCCTTTAAAGGGGAATTGGGGGTTTAAAATTTAGAACTGCTTTTACCTGAATATTTTGACTTTCCACAGAGTTAGAGTTGAAGGTAACCTGAATTCACCATAAAAACGTTTTAAGGCCTGGAAACACTTTGTGTACAAGTGTGACTGCTTGATGTCCACCTGGGAAAATGTTCAAAAAAAGTTCATTTTTGTAAAAAAATATGTCTCAGATGTGTTTTAATTGTTTTCACAACAGTGAAGAAATCTCCGAGTTTCACCAACTTCAGTTTTTTTCCCAATGCAAGTCAATAGTGATTTCCCCCGGGGTTTTAGATTTGGGGTTTAAGTGCACTTTGAAAAAAAAGTTGGGAAACCATCCAAACAGTTCTTAACCTTAAGGGTAATTTGGGGGTTTTCCTTTATTTAGAACTGCTTTTCCAGAGTATTTTTACTTTCCACAGAGTTAGGGGTTGAAGGTAACCTGAATTCACCCCTAAATCGCTTTTTAAGGCCCGGAAATTCACTTTTGTGTACAAGTGTGACGGCTTGTTGTCCACCAGGTGGGTTTAAAACAGTTCATTTTTTTAAAAAACCCTGTCTCAGATGTGTTTCAAGTGTTTTCACAACAGTGAAGTTAAGACCCTTGAGTTTCACTCAACTTCAGTTTTTTCCCCAAGCAAGTCAATAGGGGTTTAAAAAAGTGAGTTTGAGATTTTGAAGTGACTTTTAAAAAAGTTAAAAACCCTCCAAACAGTTCTTAACCTTTTAAAGGGGACTTTTGGGGGTTTCTCATTTAGAACCGTTTACCAATATTTTGACTTTTCCCCAGAGTTAGAGGTGAAGTTAACCTTTATTTCACCATAACACGTTTCCAAGGGCTTAAATTCACTTTTTGGGACACGGTGATACAGCTTTTTTTTTCCACCGGGAAAATGTCTCAAAAGTTCATTTCTGTAAAAAAATATGTCAAGGGGTGTGTTTCATGTGGTTTCACAACATAGAAGTTAAGACTCCTTTTAGTTTCACTCCCAAATTCAGTTTTGCCCAATGAAAATCTTTTGGGAATTTCAAACAGTGGGGTTTGAGGGTGTTGAAGGCACTTTGGAAAAAAAGTTGGGGGGCCCTCCAAACTATTCTTAACTATAATGGGGCCTGGGGGTTTCACTTTTGAACTGCTTTACCAGAGTATTTTTTACTTTTCCCCCGAGTTTTTGGGGGTAAATTAACCTGATTTTTACCCAAAAACACGTTTCCCAAAGGGCTTAAATTCCTTTTGTAAAGGGACAGCTTTTTTGTCCACCAGGAAACTGTTCTTTAAAAAGTTCATTTCAAAAAAATATGTCACAGATGTGTTTCATGTGGTTTCACAACATAGAAGTTAAGACCTTGAGTTTCACTCAACTTCAGTTTTTTCCCAATGAAAATCTTTTGGGAATTTCAAACAGTGGTTTGAGATGTTGAAGGGGCACTTTTAAAAAAAGTTGGGAAACCATCCAAACTGTACTTATCCATAAGCGATTTTTGGGTTTCACATTTAGAACTGCTTTTTTCCAGGGGTATTTTCTTTTCCCCAGAGTTAGAGTTGAAGGTAACCTGAACCCCCATAAAAACGCCGGCCTGGGAAAATTTACTTTTTTTACAAGTGTGACCCCGGGTTGATGTCCACCTGGGAAACTGTTCAAAACAGTTCCATTTTTGTAAAAAAATATGTCCTTTGGGTGTGTTTCTTGGGGCCCCAACAGTGAAGTTAAGACCCTTGAGTTTCCCCTCAACTTCAGTTTTTCCCCAAAGAAATCAATTTGGGGTTTCAAAAAAGTGAGTTTGAGGGTGTTGAAGTGCACTTTGAAAACAATTGGGAAACCATCCAAACAGTTCTTAACCTTTTTAAAGGGGACTTGGGGGCCCTCATTTAGAACTGCTTTACCTGGGGTATTTTGACTTTCCACAGGGGTTAGAGTTGAAGGTAAACCTGAATTCACCATAACACGTTTCAAGGCCTGAAATTCACCTTTTTTTAAAAAAGGTGACGGCTTTATGTCCACCAGGAAACTGTTCAAAAAACATTTTTTTTGTAAAAAAATATGTCTCGATGTGTTTCCAAAATTTTTTTCACAACAGTGAAGTTAAGATTTCCCTTTAGTTTCCCCTCCAACTTCAGTTTTTGCCCAATGCAAGTCAATAAATGATTTCCCAAAAATGGTTTTTAGATGTTTAAGTGACCTTTTAAAAAAAGTTGGGGAAAACCCTCCAAACAGTTCTTAACTTTAAAGGGACCGGGGGGTCACATTTAGAACTGGGGGTTTCCTGAATATTTTGACTTTCCACAGAGTTAGGGGGTTGAAGGTAACCTGAATTCACCAAAACGCTTCCCCAAAGGGCCCGGGAAAATTTACTTTGGGGTACGGGACTGTTTTATGTCCACCTGGAAAATGTTCAAAACAGTTCATTTTTGTAAAAACTTGGGGTCAGATGTGTTTCAAATTTTTTTCACAACAGTGAAGTTTAAACCCTTTTAGTTTCCCCCTTAACTTCCGTTTTCCAACAAGTCAATAGTGATTTCCAAAAAGTGAGTTTGAGATGTTAAATGGACTTTGAAAAAGTTGGGCCCTCCAAACAGTTCTTAAAACCCAAGGGTACTGGGGGTTTAAAACATTTAGAACTGCTTTTACCAGGGGTATTTTGACTTTCCACAGAGTTGAGTTTAAGGTAAACCCCGAATTTAACCCTAACACGCTTCGGCCTGAAATTCACTTTGTGTACAAGGGGTGACGGCCTTTTTTGTCCACCAGGAAAATGTCTTAAAAAAATTTATTTTTTTAAAAAAAATATGTCTCAATTTTTTCAAGTGTTTACAACAGTGAAGTTAAGACTCCTGAGTTTCACCAATCAACTTTTTTTGCCCAATGCAAGTCAATAGGGGTTTAAAAAAGTGAGTTTGAGATTTTAAAGGGACTTTGAAAAAAGTTGGGAAACCATCCAAACAGGCTTAAACCCCTTGGGAATTTGGGGGTTTTACTTTAGGGAAATGCTTTTTTCCTGGGAAAAATTTTGATTTTACAGAGTTAGAGTTGAAGGTAACCTTTAATTCACCAAAAACACGCTTCGGGCCCGGAAACTCCTTTGTGTACAAGTGTGACCTTATTTTTTCCACCAGGAAACTGTTCAAACAGTTCATTTTGTAAAAAATATGTCTCAGATGTGTTTCCCAAATGTTTACAAAACAGTGAAGTTAAGACTCCTTGAGTTTCACCCCAACTTTAAAATTTTTTTCCCCCTGCAAGTCAATAGGATTTCCAAACAGTGAGTTTGAGATTTTGAAGTGCACTTTGAAAACAGTTGGGAAACCATCCAAACAGTTCTTAACCTTAAGGGTACTGGGAGTTTCACCATTTAGAACTGCTTTTTCCAGAGTATTTTGACTTTCCACAGAGTTAGAGGTAAATTAACCTGATTTCACCCCTAACACGTTTTTGGGGGTTTTTAAAATTTACTTTAGGGACACTTTGACAGCTTTTTTCCACCAGGAAACTGTTCTTTTAGTTATTTCTGTAAAAAAATATGTTTTACAGGATGTGTTTCAAGGGTTTCACAAAATAAAAGGGTTTAAAACTCCGAAAATTTCACCCCAACTCGTTTTTTTGCCCAAGAAAATCTATGGGAAAATTTCAAAATGAGTTTTTAGATGTTGAAGTGCACTTTTAAAAAAAGTTGGGAAACCAACCCAAAAATATTCCAAAATAAGGGGCCTATTTTTAATTTTAACTGTTTTTTCCAGAGAACCTTTCCCCCAGAGTTAGAGGGGGCCAACCTTTCACCTAAAACGCTTCGGTCTTAAATTCACTTTGGTACACCGGGCAGCTTTTTTTCCACCAGGAAACTGTTCTAAAAAGTTCATTTCTGTAAAAAACTATGTCCCAGATGTGTTTCCCCTGTGGTTTCACAACATAGAAGAAAACTCCTTTTAGTTTCACCAACCCTTTAGTTTTTTTTCCCAATGAAAAAACTATGGGAAAATTTTAAACAGTGAGTTTTAATGTTTAAATGACTTTGAAAAAAAGTTGGGAAAACCCTCCAAACTGTACCCCCTTTTCCATAAGCCGCATTGGGGGGTTTACTATTTAGGGAAATGCTTTACCAGAGTATTTTGACCTTCCACAGAGTTTAGGGGGTTTAAGGTAACCTGAATTCACCATAACAGCTTCAAGGCCTGGGAAATTTCACTTTTTGTACAAGTGTACGGGATGGCCCCCTAAACTGTTAAAAAAGTTCATTTTTTTAAAAAAATATGTCGCAGATGGTTTCAAGTGTTTTCACAACAGTGAAGTTAAGACTCCTTTTAGTTTCACTCCCAAATTCAGTTTTTTCCCAATGCAAGTTAATAGGGGTTTCAAACAGTGAGTTTGAGATGTTGAAGTAAAATTTGAAAAAAAATTGGGAAACCATCCAAACAGTTCTTAACCTTAAGGGTAAAAATTTTAAATTTTGAACTGCTTTTTCCTGAGTATTTTGAATTTCCAAGAGTTAGAGTTTAAGGTAACCTGAATTTTACCCCTAACACGCTTCAAGGGCCCGAAATTCACTTTTTGTACAAGGGGTGACGGCTTGATGTCCACCAGGAAACTGTTCAAAAAAAGTCAATTTTGTTAAAAAACTATGTCTCAGATGTGTTTCCCAAATTTTTTTCACAAATAAGTTAAGACTCCCTTTAGTTTCCCCACCAACTTCAGTTTTTCCCAATGAAAATCAATAGTGATTTCCCAAAAAAAGTATTTGAGATGTTGAAGTGCACTTTTAAAACAGGTTGGGAAACCATCCAAACAGTTCTTAATCTTAAGGGTACTGGGGGGGGGTCATCATTTAGAACTGCTTTTACCTTTTAATATTTTGACTTTCCCCAGAGTTGGTTGAAGGTAACCCAAATTTTACCATAACACGCTTCCGGGGGCCCGAAATTACTTTGTGTACAAGTGTGACTGCTTGATGTCCACCTGGAAACTGTTCAAAAAAGTTCATTTTTAAAAACTATGTCTCAGATGTTTTTTCAAAATTTTTTTCACAACAGTGAAGTTAAATCCCTTGAGTTTCACTCAACTTCAGTTTTTTCCCAATGCAAGTCAATAGTGATTTCCAAAAAAGGAGTTTTGATGTTGAAGTGCACTTTTAAAAAAAGTTGGGAAACCACCAAACAGTTCTTAAAACCCTTTAAAGGGGAAAAATTGGGGGGTTTTCCCCCATTTAGGGAAATGCTTTTACCAGAGTATTTTTTACTTTTCCCCAGAGTTTTGAGTTGAAAGGGGAACCCGGGAAATTACCATAAAACGTTTTAAGGCCCGGGAAACAAAATTTTTGTACAAGTGTGACGGGTTTTGTCCACCAGGAAACTGTTCAAAACAGTTTTTTTTGTAAAACTATGTCTCAAAGTGTTTCAATGTTTTCACAACAGTGAAGTTAAGACCCCTTTAGTTTCCCACCAACCCCCAGTTTTGGGCCCCAAAGCAAGTCAAAAATTTCCCAAAAAGTGAGTTTGAGATGTTGGGCACTTTGAAAACAGTTGGGGAAAACCCTCCAAACAGTTTTTAACCTTAAGGGTACTGGGAGTTTAAAATTTAGAACTGTTTTAAGATTTTGACTTTCCACAGAGAGGGGGGAAGGAACCCGATTTCACCCATAACACGTTTCCCAAAGGGCTTAAATTCACTTTGGTTACAAAAAATTTCGCCTTTTTTCCACCAGGAAACTGTTCTAAACAGTTCATTTCGTAAAAAAATATGTCACAGATGTGTTTCATGTGGTTTCACAACATAGAAGAAAACTCCTTTTTAGTTTCCCCCCTAACTTCAGTTTTTTTCCCAATGAAAATCTATTTGGGGAAATTTTCCCAAAAAGTGAGTTTGAGATGTTGAAGTGCACTTTGAAAAACAGTTTGGGGAAAACCCTCCAAACTATTCCTTTAAATATAAGGGTCCTGGGATTTTTTCATTTAGAACTGTTTTTCCAGAGTATTTTTTACTTTCCCCAGAGTTTAGAGGTGAAGTTAACCTTTATTTCCCCCATAACACGCTTTTAAGGTTTTAAATTCACTTTGGTACACGGGGAAGTTTTTGTCCACCAGGAAATGTTCTAAAAGTTCATTTCCCCGTAAAAAAAAATATGTCACAGATTGGTTTTTATGTGGTTTCAAAAAAGAAAACTCCCTTTAGTTTCACTAACCGCAGTTTTTGCCCAATGAAAAAACTAGGGAATTTCAAAAAAGTGAGTTTTTGATGTTAAGGGGACTTTTAAAAAAAGTTGGGGAAAACCCTCCAAACTGTAATTTTTTCCATAAGCCGCATTTTTGGGGGTTTCATCATTTAGAACTGCTTTTACCAGAGTATTTTTTTACTTTCCACAGAGTTAGAGTTGAAGGTAACCTTTAATTCACCATAAAACGTTTTAAGGCCCGAAATTCACTTTGTGTACAAGTGTGACGGTTGATGTCCCCCCCTGGGAAAATGTTCAAAAAGTTCATTTTTTTAAAAAAAATATGTCCCCAGATGTGGTTTTAATGTTTTCACAACAGTGAAGTTAAGACTCCTTAAGTTTCACTAACTTCAGTTTTTGGGCCCCAAAGCAAAATCAATAGGGATTTCAAAACAGTGAGTTTGAATGTTGAAGTGCACTTTTAAAAAAAGTTGGGGGAAAACCCCCAAAAAGTTCTTTAACCTTAAGGGTACTGGGGGTGTCACATTTTGAACTGTTTTAAATTGGGGTATTTTGGGTTTTCCCCCAGAGTTAGAGTTGAAGGTAAAAACCCGAATTCACCCCTAACACGTTTAAGGCCTGAAATTCACTTTGTGTACAAGGGGGAGGGTTGTTGTCCACCAGGAAACTGTTCAAAAAAAGTTCATTTTTTAAAAAATATGTCTCAGGGTGTGTTTCAAGTGTTTACAAACAGTGAAGAAAACCTCTTTTAGTTTTACCCCAAATTCCCCGGCCCAATGTAAATTAGGATTTCAAAAAAGTGAGTTTGAGATTTTGAAGTGCACTTTGGTTGGGGAAAACCCTCCAAACAGTTCTTTAAACCCTTTAAAGGGAATTGGGAGTTTCCATCATTTAGAACTGCTTTTTAAACCCGAGTATTTTGACTTTCCACAGAGTTAGAGTTGAAGGTAAAACCCGAATTCAAAATAACACGTTTTAAGGCCTGGGAAATTTTAATTTTTTGTACAAGTGTGACGGTTTTTTGTCCACCAGGAAACTGTTCAAAAAGTTCATTTTTGTAAAAAAAAGGGCTCAGATGTGTTTCCCAAATGGTTTTTTCCCAAATGAAAAGTTAGACCATTGAGTTCCACTGAACTTTCAGTTTTGGGCCCAATGCAAACCAAAAAGGGGAATTTCCCCCCAAAATGAGTTTGAGATGTTGAAGTGCACTTGAAAAAAAGTTTGGAAACCATCCAAACTATTCTTAACTATAAGGGTCCTGGATTTACCCTTTAGGGAAATGCTTTTTCCAAGTATTTTTTATTCTTCCAAATTTGAGGGGGAAGTTTAAAGGATTTTTACCATAACACGCTTCGGTCTTTTAAAATTTAATTTTTTGGTAAACGGGGACAGCTTTTTGTCCACCAGGGGAAAATGTTCTAAAAAGTTCATTTCTGTAAAACTATGCCAACAGATGTGTTTCATTTGGGTTTCCCCCAACATAGAATTTAAAAACTCCTTTTTAGTTTTACCAACTTCAGTTTTTTTTCCCAATGAAAATCTATGGGAATTTCAAAGAGTGAGTTTGAGATGTTGAAGTGCACTTTGAAAAACTTTCTAAAAACCCTCCAAACTGTACTTATCCATAAGGGGGGACCGGGGTTTTATCATTTGAACTGCTTTTTCCAGAGATTTTTACTTTCCCCAGAGTTAGAGTTGAAGGTAACCCTTTAATTCCCAAACACGCTTTTAAAGCCTGAGATTCACCCTTTTTGTACAAGTGTTTTTGGGGTTGTTGTCCACCCAGAAAAAATGTTCAAAAAAGTTCATTTTTGTAAAAAAATATGTCTCAGGGGTGTGTTTCAAGTGTTTTTTACCCAAAACTGAAGTTAAGACTCATTGAGTTCCACTGAACTTCAGTTTTGGGCCAATGCAAACCCAAAGGGAATTTTAAAAAAATGAGTTTGAGATGTTGAAGTGCACTTTGAAAAAAAGTTGGGAAACCATCCAAAAAAGTTCTTAAAAATAAGGGTACTGAGGGTTTTTTTTTATTTAGAACTGCCTTTACCAGAGTATTTTGACTTTCCAACCCGTTAGAGTAAGGAACCTGACTTCATCATAACACTTTTCAAAACCCCAAAACAACTTAGTACACATCTGTGACGGGTTTTTTTTCCAAAGGAAACTGATCAAAACAGTTCATTTTCCCGTAAAAAATATCTCACAGATGTGTTTCAAGTGGTTTCACAACATAGAGGTTAAGACCCCATTTAGTTTCACTTTAACTTCAGTTTTTGCCCAATGCAAATTCCCAAAAGGGGGTTTCAAAAAATGAGTTTGAGATGTTTAATTGCACCTTTTTAAAAAAAGTGGGGGAAAACCCTCCAAACAGTTCTTAACCATAAGGGTAATTGGGGGTTTAATTTAGAACTGCTTTTTCCAGAGTATTTTGATTTTTTACACAGGGTAGAGCTGAAGGGAACCTTTATTTCACCATAACGCCGCTTCAGGGGCCCGGGAAAATTTTAAATTTGTGTACACATTTTGACGCCTTTTTTTTTCCCCCCAGGGAAAATGTTCAAAAAGGCCCCCTTTTGAAAAAAAATATGTCGCAGAAGTGTTTCCCCAAATGTTTTCACAACATAGAAGAAAACTCATTGAGTTTCACTCAACTTCCCCGTTTTTGTCCAGAAGTTAATGGGGGTTTCAAAAAAAAAGTTTAAGATGTGAAGTGCACTATGGAAAAAAAAGTTGGGGAAACCCTCCAAAAAAGTTCTTAACCATAAGGGTACTGGGGGTTTTATCAGTTAGAAAATGTTTTTTCCATAGTATTTTGACTTTTACAGAGTTAGAGTTTAAACTTATTTCACCATAAGCTTCCCGGGCCTGAAATTCACTTTGTGTACACATGTGTGACGCCTTTTTTTTCCACCAGGAAAAATGTTAAAAAAGTTCATTTCTGTAAAAAAATATGTCGCAGAAGTGTTTCCAATGTTTTCACAAATAAGGGGTTAAGACTCATTTTTAGTTTCACTCAAATTTAGTTTTTTTCCATTGGAAGGGGATTTCAAAAAGTGGGTTTTAAAAGGTGAAGTGCACTTTTAAAAAAAGTTTGGGGAAAAAAAACCAAAAAGTTTTTTCCCTAAGGGACATTTCATCATTTAGAAAATGTTTTTTCCACAGTTTTTTAACCCCCCACAGCCCCTAGAGTTGAACGTAACCTTATTTCCCCCATAACGTTTTTCAGGGCCCGAAATTCACCCCTTTGTGTAAAACATGTGTGACGCCTTTTTTTTCCCCCAGGAAACTGTTCAAAAAAGTTCCCTTTCTGTAAAAAACTATGTCGCAGATGTGTTTCAAGTGTTTCAACTTTCACAACATAGAAGTTAAGACTCATTAAATTTAACTTTAATTAGTTTTGAATGCAACCTTTTAATAGGATTTTTAAAAAACTGAGTTTGAGATGTTGAATTGCACTTTGAAAAAAAGTTGGGAAAAACCCTCCAAAATTCTTAAAAATAAGGGACTGGGGTTTTATTATTTAGAACTGCCTCTTTACCAGAGTATTTTGACTTTCCACAGAGTTAGAGATGAAGGTAACCTGACTTCATCATAACACTTTTCAAAAAAAACCCGAAAACAACTTTTGGGAAAAAAAATTTTGGACGGCTTGTTTTCCACAAGGAAAATGTTCAAAACAGTTCATTTCTGTAAAAAAATATGTCACAGATGTGTTTCAAGTGGTTTCACAACATAGAAGTTAAGACTCATTGAGTTTCACTCAACTTCAATTTTTGCCCAAGAAACCCAAAGGGGGTTTCAAAAGTGAGTTTGAGATGTTTAATTGCACTTTTAAAACAGTGGGGGAAAACCCTCCAAAAAAGTTCCAACCATAAGGGTACTGGGGGTTTCATCATTTTGGGAAATGTTTTACCAGAGTATTTTGATTTTACACAAGGTTTGGGGTTGAAGGTAACCTTTAATTTATATAACCGCTTCAGGGGCCCGAAAATAACTTTTGGGGACACATCTGGGGGACGGTTTTTTTCCACCAGGAAAAATGTTCAAAACAGTTTTTTCTGTAAAAAACTATGTCACAGGGGGTTTCCCCAAATGGTTTCACAAAAATAGAAGAAAACTCATTGAGTTTCACCAATTTAGTTTTTTTCCCCCTTTCAAGTTAATGGGGATTTCAAAAATGGGGTTTAATGGGGGAAGTGCACTTTGAAAAAAAGTTAAACCATCCAAACAGTTCTTTAAACCCTAAGGGTACTGGGGTTTCACCCCGAAACCCTTTTACCAGAGTATTTTTTCTTTCCACAGAGTTAGAGATGAAGGTAACCGACTTTATCATAACATTTTTCAAGACCTGAAAACAACCCTTTAGGTTTCACATCTGTGACGTCTTGTTTTCCACAAGGAAACTGTTCAAAAAAGTTCATTTTTGTAAAAAAATATGTCACAGATGTGTTTTTTTAAATGTTTTTTAAAAACATAGAAGGGAAAACCCCATTGAGTTTTTACCAACTTTTTGATTTGGCCCAATTAAGTCAAAGGGGGGTTTCCAAAAAATTGAGTTTTAGATGTTGAAGTGCACTTTGAAAAAAAGTTTTGAAACCATCCAAACAGTTCTTAAATATAAGGGTACTGGGGGTTTCCACATTTTAAAATGCCTTTACCAGAGTATTTTGACTTTCCACAGAGTTAGAGCTGAAAAAGGGAACCTGAATTCATCATAACACTTTTCAAGACCTTTAAAACAACTTTTTTACACATGTGTGACGTTTTTTTAACACTAGGAAACCGTTCAAAAAAGTTCATTTCTGTAAAAACTATGTCGCAGATGTGTTTCCGGTTTCCCAAATTTCCCAAAATAGAAGTTAAAACTCCCTTAAATTTAATTTAACTTCAGTTTTTGCCCAATGCAAAATCAAAAGGGTTTTCAAAAACTGAGTTTTTGGGGATGTTGAAATTTTCACTTTGGGAAAAAAGTGGGGAAAACCCTCAAACAATTTAACCATAAGGGTACTGGGGGTTTATCATTTAGAACTGCTTTTTTCCAGAGTATTTTGACTTTTTCACAACGTTTGGGTTTTGGGAACCTTTATTTCACCATAACGCCGGGTCAAGGGCTGAAAAATCAGTTTGTGTAAAACATTTTGACGGCTTGTTTTTCCCCCAGGATACTGTTCAAAACAGTTTTGTTTCTTAAAAAAAATTGGGCACAGATGTGTTTCAAGGGTTTCCCCCAAAATAGAAGAAAACTCATTGAGTTTCACCAACTTCAGTTTTTGTCCATTGCAAGTTAATGGGGATTTAAAAGGTGATTTTAAGATGTGAAGTGCACTTTGAAAACAGTAGGGGGAAAACCGGGGCCCCAAAAAGTTTTTTTAACCATAAGGGGACTAAAATTTCATCATTTTGGGAAATTTTTTTTTCACCCAGAAAATACTTTGATTCCCACAGCGTTAGAGTTTAAGGTAACCTTTTTTTCCCCCATAACGCTTCAGGGGCCCGAAAATAACTTTGTTTACTTACGTGTTACGCCTTTGGTTTTTTACCAGGAAAAATGTTCAAAACAGTTCATTTCCCGTAAAAACTATGTCGCTTGTTAAATTTTCAAGTGGTTTCACAACATAGAAGAAAACTCATTGAAATTTCACTCAACCCTTTTGATTTGGCCCAATGCAAATAAAGGATTTCAAAAAGGGGAGTTTGAGATGTTTAATGCACTTTGAAAAACAGTTGTGAAAAACCCTCCAAACAGTTTCCTTTTAAACCCTAAGGGAATGGGGGCCCTCATTTAGAACCCGCCTTTTCCAGAGTATTTTGACTTTCCACAGAGTTAGGGGTTGAAGGTAACCTGAATTCATCATAAAACTTTTTAAGACCCCAAAACAACTTTTTTTAAACATGTGGACGTTTTGTTTTTCCACCAGGAAAATTTTTCCCAAAAAAGTTCATTTCCCGTAAAAAAAGGGGCGCAGATGTGTTTTAAGTGTTTCAACTTTCCCAAAATAGAAGTTAAGACTCAAAATTTAACTTAACTTCAGTTTTTGCCCAATGCAAATCCAAAAAGGATTTTTAAAAGCTGAGTTTGAGATGTTGAACCCCTTTTAAAAAAAATAAACCCCTCCAAACAGTTCTTTAAACCCTAAGGGGACTGGGGGTTTATCATTTAGAACTGCTTTTTCCAGAGTATTTTGACTTACACAGCCCCTAGAGTTGAATGTAACCTTATTTCAACCTGCCAACTTCAGGGGCCCGGGAAAAAAACTTTGTGTAAAATCTGTACGGGTTGTTTTCCACCAGGAAACCGTTCCAAAAAAGTTTATTTTTGTAAAAAAAATATGTCACAGATGTGTTTTAAGTGGTTTTCCACAACATAGAAGTTTAGACTCATTGAGTCCCGCCACTCCCAAATTCAGTTTTTTTCTACGTTAATGGGGGTTTCAAAAAATGAGTTTGTTTTAAGTAAATTTGAAAACAGTTAAACCCTCCAAACAGTTCTTAACCATAAGGGGGACTGGGGTTTTAATTATTTTGGGAAATGCCTTTTCCAGAGTATTTTGACTTTCCAAAGAGTTAGAGATGAAGGTAACCTGACTTCCCCTCATAACACTTTTTCAAGACCTGAAAACAACTTTAGGTACACATCTGTGACGGCCCACCCAAAGGGAAAATGTTAAACAAATTTATTTTGTAAAAACCCCATGTCACAGATGTGTTTTAAGTGTTTCACAACATAGAAGAAAACTCATTGAGTTTCACCCCAAATTTAGATTTGGGCCCCCGCAAAATCAAAGGGGGTTTCAAAAAGTAGGAGATTTTAAGTGCACTTTTTAAAAAAAGTTGTGAAACCATCCAAACAGTTTTAACCATAAGGGGATGGGGGGTTCACCCTTTATAAACCAGAGATTTTGATTTCCACAGAGTTAGAGCCGAAGGTAACCTGAATTCATCATAACACTTTTCAAGACCTGAAAAAAAACTTTTGACACATGTGTGACGCCTTTTTTTAACACTAGGAAACTGTTCAAAACAGTTCATTTCTGAAAAAAATATGTGATGGGGTTTCAAGTGTTTAACTTTTCAAAAAATTTGAAGTTAAAAATCATTAAATTTAACCCCAACTTCAGTTTTTTCCCAATGCAACCAATAGGATTTTCAAAAAGCTGAGTTTGAGATGTTTGGGAAATTTCACTTTGAAAAAAAGGGGTAAACCATCAAAAAAATTCTTTAAAAATAAGGGGACTGGGGGTTTCCATCATTTAGAACTTTCTTTTTCCGAGGATTTTGATTTTTTACACCCGCGTTTGAGTTGGGAAAGGGAACCTTATTTCATAACACTTTTCAACCTGAAAACAACTTTGTGTACACATGTGTGACGCCTTGTTTTCCACCAGGAAACTGTTCAAAACAGTTCATTTCTGTAAAAACTATGTCGCAGATGTGTTTTCAAGTGGTTTCACAACATAGAAGTTAAGACTCATTGAGTTTCACTCAACTTCAGTTTTGGCCCAATGCAAGTCAAAGGGGATTTCAAACAGTGAGTTTGAGATGTTGAAGTGCACTTTGAAAAACAGTTGGGAAACCATCCAAACAGTTCTTAACTATAAGGGTACTGGGGATTTCAATTACCTAGAACTGCTTTTACCAGAGTATTTTGACTTTACACAGAGTTAGAGTTGAAGGTAACCTGATTTCACCATAACACGCTTTCAGGGCCTGAAAATTAACTTTGTGTACACACGTGTGACAGCTTGTTTTCCACCAGGAAACTGTTCAAAACAGTTCATTTCTGTAACAAACTATGTCAAAGATGTGTTTCAAGTGGTTTCACAACATAGAAGTTAAGACTCATTGAGTTTCACTCAACTTCAGTTTTGTCCATTGCAAGTTAATGGGGATTTCAAAAGTGAGTTTAAGATGTGAAGTGCACTTTGAAAAACAGTTAGGGAAACCATCCAAACAGTTCTCTATCCATAAGGGTACTGGGGATTTCATCATTTAGAACTGTTTTACCAGAGTATTTTGACTTTACACAGCGTTAGATTTGAAGGTAAACTTGAATTTCACCATAACGCGTTTCAGGGCCTGAAATTCACTTTGTGTACACATGTGTGACGCCTTGTTTTCCACCAGGAAACTGTTCAAAACAGTTCATTTCTGTAAAAACTATGTCGCAGATGTTTTCAAGTGGTTTCACAACATAGAAGTTAAGACTCATTGAGTTTTCAACTTCAGTTTTTGTCCAATGCAAGTCAATAGGGATTTCAAAAAGTGAGTTTGAGATGTTGAAGTGCACTTTGAAAAACAGTTGGGGAAACCATCCAAACAGTTCTTAACCATAAGGGTACTGGGGATTTCATCATTTAGAACTGCTTTACAGAGTATTTTGACTTTACACAGCGTTAGAGTTGAAGGTAACCTTATTTCACCATAACGCGTTTCAGGGCCTGAAATTCACTTTGTGTACACATGTGTGACGCCTTTGTTTTCCACCAGGAAACTGTTCAAAACAGTTCATTTCTGTAAAAAACTATGTCACAGATGTGTTTCAAGTGTTTCACTTTCACAACATAGAAGTTAAGACTCATTGAGTTTCACTCAACTTCAGATTTTGCCCAATGCAAGTCAATAGGGATTTCAAAAGTGAGTTTGAGATGTTGAAGTGCACTTTGAAAACAGTTGGGAAACCATCCAAACAGTTCTTAACCATAAGGGTACTGGGGTTTCATCATTTAGAACTGCTTTTTACCAGAGTATTTTGACTTTCACAGAGTTAGAGTTGAAGGTAACCTGATTTCATCATAACACTTTTCAAGGCCTGAAAACAACTTTGTGTACACAGTGTGACGCTTGTTTTCCACCAGGAAACTGTTCAAAACAGTTCATTTCTGTAAAAAACTATGTCACAGATGTGTGTTTCAAGTGGTTTCACAACATAGAAGTTAAGACTCATTGAGTTTCACTCAACTTCAGTTTTTGTCCAATGCAAGTCAATGGGATTTCAAAAAGTGAGTTTGAGATGTTGAAGTGCACTTTGAAAAACAGTGGGGAAACCATCCAAACAGTTCTTAACCATAAGGGTACTGGGGATTTCATCATTTAGAACTGCTTTTACCAGAGTATTTTGACTTTACACAGCGTTAGAGTTGAAGGTAACCTTATTTCACCATAACGCGTTTCAGGGCCTGAAAATAACTTTGTGTACACATGTGTGACGCCTTGTTTTCCACCAGGAAACTGTTCAAAACAGTTCATTTCTGTAAAAACTATGTCGCAGATGTGTTTCAAGTGGTTTCACAACATAGAAGTTAAGACTCATTGAGTTTCACTCAACTTCAGTTTTTGCCCAATGCAAGTTAATGGGGATTTAAAAAGTGAGTTTGAGATGTTGAAATGCACTTTGAAAAACAGTTGGGAAACCATCCAAACAGTTCTTAACCATAAGGGTACTGGGTGTTTCATCATTTAGAACTGCTTTTACCAGAGTATTTTGACTTTCCACAGAGTTAGAGTTGAAGGTAACCTGAATTCATCATACGTTTTCAAGGCCTGAAAACAACTTTGTGTACACATGTGTGACGCCTTGTTTTCCACCAGGAAACTGTTCAAAACAGTTCATTTCTGTAAAAACTATGTCAAGCTGATGTTTTCAAGTGGTTTCACAACATAGAAGTTAAGACTCATTGAGTTTCACTCAACTTTAGATTTGGCCCAATGCAAGTCAAAGGGGATTTCAAAAAGTGAGTTTGAGATGTTGAAGTGCACTTTGAAAAACAGTTGGGAAACCATCCAAACAGTTCTTAACCATAAGGGTACTGGGGATTTCATCATTTAGAACTGCTTTTACCAGAGTATTTTGACTTTACACAGCGTTAGAGTTGAAGGTAACCTTATTTCACCATAACACGTTTCAGGGCCTGAAAATAACTTTGTGTACACATGTGTGACGCCTTGTTTTCCACCAGGAAACTGTTCAAAACAGTTCATTTCGGTAAAAAACTATGTCGCAGAAGTGTTTCAAGTGGTTTCACAACATAGAAGTTAAGACTCATTGAGTTTCACTCAACTTCAGTTTTTGCCCAATGCAAGTTAATGGGATTTCAAAAAGTGAGTTTGAGATGTTAAAGTCCACTTTGAAAAACAGTTGGGAAGCCATCCAAACAGTTCTTAACCATAAGGGTACTGGGGATTTCATCATTTAGAACTGCTTTTACCAGAGTATTTTGACTTTACACAGCGTTAGAGTTGAAGGTAACCTTATTTCACCATAACGTTTCAGGGCCTGAAAATCACTTTGTGTACACATGTGTGACGCCTTGTTTTCCACCAGGAAACTGTTCAAAACAGTTCATTTCTGTAAAAAACTATGTCGCTGAAGTGTTTCAAGTGGTTTCACAACATAGAAGTTAAGACTCATTGAGTTTCACTCAACTTCAGTCCATTGTCCATTGCAAGTTAATGGGGATTTCAAAAGTGAGTTTAAGATGTGAAGTGCACTTTGAAAAACAGTTGGGAAACCATCCAAACAGTTCTTAACCATAAGGGTACTGGGGATTTCATCATTTAGAACTGTTTTACCATAGTATTTTGACTTTACACAGCGTTAGAGTTGAAGGTAACCTTATTTCACCATAACGCGCTTCAGGGCCTGAAATTCACTTTGTGTACACATGTGTGACGCCTTGTTTTCCACCAGGAAACTGTTCAAAACAGTTCATTTCTGTAAAAAACTATGTCGCAGAAGTGTTTCAAGTGGTTTCACAACATAGAAGTTAAGACTCATTGAGTTTCACTCAACTTCAGTTTTGCCCAATGCAACTCAAATGGGATTTCAAAAGTGAGTTTGAGATGTTGAAGTGCACTTGAAAAACAGTTGGGAAACCATCCAAACAGTTCTTAACCATAAGGGTACTGGGGTTTCATCATTTAGAACTGCTTTACTCAGAGTATTTTGACTTTACACAGAGTTAGAGTTGAAGGTAACCTTATTTCACCATAACGCGCTTCAGGACCTGAAAACAACTTTGTGTACACATGTGTGACGCCTTGTTTTCCACCAGGAAACTGTTCAAAACAGTTCATTTCTGTAAAAAACTATGTCACTGATGTGTTTCAAGTGGTTTCACAACATAGAAGTTAAGACTCATTGAGTTTCACTCAACTTTAGATTTGGCCAATGCAAGTCAAAGGGATTTCAAAAGTGAGTTTGAGATGTTGAAGTGCACTTTGAAAAACAGTTGGGAAACCATCCAAACAGTTCTTAACCATAAGGGTACTGGGGATTTCATCATTTAGAACTGCTTTTACCAGAGTATTTTGACTTTACACAGAGTTAGAGTTGAAGGTAACCTTATTTCACCATAACAGCGTTTCAGGGCCTGAAAATAACTTTGTGTACACATGTGTGACGCCTTGTTTTCCACCAGGAAACTGTTCAAAACAGTTCATTTCTGTAAAAACTATGTCAGAGAGTGTTTCAAGTGTTTTCACAACATAGAAGTTAAGACTCATTGAGTTTCACTCAACTTCAGTTTTTGTCCATTGCAAGTTAATGGGGTTTTCAAAAGTGAGTTTAAGATGTGAAGTGCACTATGAAAAACAGTTGGGAAACCATCCAAACAGTTCTTAACCATAAGGGTACTGGGGATTTTATCATTTAGAACTGTTTTACCATAGTATTTTGACTTTACACAGCGTTAGAGTTGAAGGTAAACTTATTTCACCATAACGCTTTCAGGGCCTGAAATTCACTTTGTGTACACATGTGTGACGCCTTGTTTTCCACCAGGAAACAGTTCAAAACAGTTCATTTCTGTAAAAACTATGTCGCAGATGTGTTTCAAGTGGTTTCACAACATAGAAGTTAAGACTCATTGAGTTTCACTCAACTTCAGTTTTGTCCATTGCAAGTTAATGGGGATTTCAAAAAGTGAGTTTGAGATGTTGAAGTGCACTTTGAAAAACAGTTGGGAAACCATCCAAACAGTTCTTAACCATAAGGGTACTGGGGATTTCATCATTTAGAACTGCTTTTACCAGAGTATTTTGACTTTACACAGCGTTAGAGTTGAAGGTAACCTGATTTCACCATAACGCTTTCAGGGCCTGAAATTCACTTTGTGTACACATGTGTGACGCCTTGTTTTCCACCAGGAAACTGTTCAAAACAGTTCATTTCTGTAAAAACTATGTCGCAGATGTGTTTCAGTGTGGTTTCACAACATAGAAGTTAAGACTCATTGAGTTTCACTCAACTTCAGTTTTTGCCCAATGCAAGTCAATAGTGATTTCAAACAGTGAGTTTGAGATGTTGAAGTGCACTTTGAAAAACAGTTGGGAAACCATCCAAACAGTTCTTAACCATAAGGGTACTGGGGATTTCATCATTTAGAACTGCCTTTACCAGAGTATTTTGACTTTCCACAGAGTTAGAGTTGAAGGTAACCTGATTTCATCATAACACTTTTCAAGACCTGAAATCAACTTTGTGTACACATCTGTGACGGCTTGTTTTCCACAAGGAAACTGTTCAAAACAGTTCATTTCTGTAAAAAACTATGTCACAGATGTGTTTCAAGTGGTTTCACAACATAGAAGTTAAGACTCATTGAGTTTCACTCAACTTCAGTTTTTGCCCAATGCAACTCAATGGGGATTTCAAAAAGTGAGTTTGAGATGTTGAATTGCACTTTGAAAAACAGTGGGGAAACCATCCAAACAGTTCTTAACCATAAGGGTACTGGGGATTTCATCATTTAGAACTGCTTTTACCAGAGTATTTTGACTTTACACAGCGTTAGAGTTGAAGGTAACCTTATTTCACCATAACGCGTTTCAGGGCCTGAAAATAACTTTGTGTACACATGTGTGACGCCTTGTTTTCCACCAGGAAACTGTTCAAAACAGTTCATTTCTGTAAAAACTATGTCACAGATGTGTTTCAAGTGGTTTCACAACATAGAAGTTAAGACTCATTGAGTTTCACTCAACTTCAGTTTTTGTCCATTGCAAGTTAATGGGGATTTCAAAAGTGAGTTTAAGATGTTGAAGTGCACTTTGAAAACAGTTGGGAAACCATCCAAACAGTTCTTAACCATAAGGGTACTGGGGATTTCATCATTTAGAACTGCTTTACCAGAGTATTTTGACTTTCCACAGCGTTAGAGTTGAAGGTAACCTTATTTCACCATAACACGTTTCAGGGCCTGAAATTCACTTTGTGTACACATGTGTGACGCCTTGTTTTCCACCAGGAAACTGTTCAAAACAGTTCATTTCTGTAAAAAACTATGTCGCAGATGTGTTTCAAGTGGTTTCACAACATAGAAGTTAAGACTCATTGAGTTTCACTCAACTTCAGTTTTTGCCCAATGCAAGTCAATAGGGGATTTCAAAAGTGAGTTTGAGATGTTGAAGTGCACTTTGAAAAACAGTTGGGAAACCATCCAAACAGTTCTTAACCATAAGGGTACTGGGGATTTCATCATTTAGAACTGCTTTTACCAGAGTATTTTGACTTTACACAGCGTTAGAGTTGAAGGTAACCTTATTTCACCATAACGTTTCAGGGCCTGAAAATAACTTTGTGTACACATGTGTGACGCCTTGTTTTCCACCAGGAAACTGTTCAAAACAGTTCATTTCTGTAAAAACTATGTCGCAGATGTGTTTCAAGTGGTTTCACAACATAGAAGTTAAGACTCATTGAGTTTCACTCAACTTCAGTTTTTGCCCAATGCAAGTCAATGGGGATTTCAAAAGTGAGTTTGAGATGTTGAAGTGCACTTTGAAAAACAGTTGGGAAACCATCCAAACAGTTCTTAACCATAAGGGTACTGGGGATTTCATCATTTAGAACTGCTTTTACCAGAGTATTTTGACTTTACACAGCGTTAGAGTTGAAGGTAACCTTATTTCACCATAACACGTTTCAGGGCCTGAAAATCACTTTGTGTACACATGTGTGACGCCTTGTTTTCCACCAGGAAACTGTTCAAAACAGTTCATTTCTGTAAAAACTATGTCACAGATGTGTTTCAAGTGGTTTCACAACATAGAAGTTAAGACTCATTGAGTTTCACTCAACTTCAGTTTTTGTCCAATGCAAGTTAATGGGGATTTCAAAAGTGAGTTTGAGATGTTGAAGTGCACTTTGAAAAACAGTTGGGAAACCATCCAAACAGTTCTTAACCATAAGGGTACTGGGGATTTCATCATTTAGAACTGCTTTTACCAGAGTATTTTGACTTTACACAGCGTTAGAGTTGAAGGTAACCTTATTTCACCATAACACGTTTCAGGGCCTGAAAATAACTTTGTGTACACATGTGTGACGCCTTGTTTTCCACCAGGAAACTGTTCAAAACAGTTCATTTCTGTAAAAACTATGTCGCAGATGTGTTTCAAGTGGTTTCACAACATAGAAGTTAAGACTCATTGAGTTTCACTCAACTTCAGTTTTGTCCATTGCAAGTTAATGGGGATTTCAAAAGTGAGTTTAAGATGTTGAAGTGCACTTTGAAAAACAGTTGGGAAACCATCCAAACAGTTCTTAACCATAAGGGTACTGGGGATTTCATCATTTAGAACTGTTTTACCAGAGTATTTTGACTTTACACAGCGTTAGAGTTGAAGGTAACCTTATTTCACCATAAGCGTTTCAGGGCCTGAAATTCACTTTGTGTACACATTTGTGACGCCTTGTTTTCCACCAGGAAACTGTTCAAAACAGTTCATTTCTGTAAAAACTATGTGCAGATGTGTTTCAAGTGGTTTCACAACATAGAAGTTAAGACTCATTGAGTTTAACTCAACTTCAGTTTTGCCCAATGCAACTCAATAGGATTTCAAAAGTGAGTTTGAGATGTTGAAGTGCACTTTGAAAAACAGTTGGGAAACCATCCAAACAGTTCTTAACCATAAGAGTACTGGGGATTTCATCATTTAGAACTGCTTTTACCAGAGTATTTTGACTTTACACAGCGTTAGAGTTGAAGGTAACCTTATTTCACCATAACGCTTTCAGGGCCTGAAATTCACTTTGTGTACACATGTGTGACGCCTTGTTTTCCACCAGGAAACTGTTCAAAACAGTTCATTTCTGTAAAAACTATGTCGCAGATGTGTTTCAAGTGGTTTCACAACATAGAAGTTAAGACTCATTGAGTTTCACTCAACTTCAGTTTTGTCCATTGCAAGTTAATGGGGATTTCAAAAGTGAGTTTAAGATGTGAAGTGCACTTTGAAAAACAGTTGGGAAACCATCCAAACAGTTCTTAACCATAAGGGTACTGGGGATTTTATCATTTAGAACTGTTTTACCATAGTATTTTGACTTTACACAGCGTTAGAGTTGAAGGTAACCTTATTTCACCATAACGCGTTTCAGGGCCTGAAATTCACTTTGTGTACACATGTGTGACGCCTTGTTTTCCACCAGGAAACTGTTCAAAACAGTTCATTTCTGTAAAAACTATGTCGCAGATGTGTTTCAAGTGGTTTCACAACATAGAAGTTAAGACTCATTGAGTTTCACTCAACTTCAGTTTTGCCCAATGCAACTCAATGGGGATTTCAAAAGTGAGTATGAGATGTTGAAGTGCACTTTGAAAAACAGTTGGGAAACCATCCAAACAGTTCTTAACCATAAGGGTACTGGGGATTTCATCATTTAGAACTGCTTTTACCAGAGTATTTTGACTTTACACAGCGTTAGAGTTGAAGGTAACCTTATTTCACCATAACGCGTTTCAGGGCCTGAAAATCACTTTGTGTACACATGTGTGACGCCTTGTTTTCCACCAGGAAACTGTTCAAAACAGTTCATTTCTGTAAAAACTATGTCGCAGATGTGTTTCAAGTGGTTTCACAACATAGAAGTTAAGACTCATTGAGTTTCACTCAACTTCAGTTTTGTCCATTGCAAGTTAATGGGGATTTCAAAAGTGAGTTTAAGATGTTGAAGTGCACTTTGAAAAACAGTTGGGAAACCATCCAAACAGTTCTTAACCATAAGGGTACTGGGGATTTCATCATTTAGAACTGCTTTTACCAGAGTATTTTGACTTTACACAGCGTTAGAGTTGAAGGTAACCTTATTTCACCATAACACGTTTCAGGGCCTGAAATTCACTTTGTGTACACATGTGTGACGCCTTGTTTTCCACCAGGAAACTGTTCAAAACAGTTCATTTCTGTAAAAAACTATGTCGCAGATGTGTTTCAAGTGGTTTCACAACATAGAAGTTAAGACTCATTGAGTTTAACTCAACTTCAGTTTTGCCCAATGCAAGTCAATAGGGATTTCAAAAGTGAGTTTGAGATGTTGAAGTGCACTTTGAAAAACAGTTGGGAAACCATCCAAACAGTTCTTAACCATAAGGGTACTGGGGATTTCATCATTTAGAACTGCTTTTACCAGAGTATTTTGACTTTACACAGCGTTAGAGTTGAAGGTAACCTTATTTCACCATAACAGCGTTTCAGGGCCTGAAAATAACTTTGTGTACACATGTGTGACGCCTTGTTTTCCACCAGGAAACTGTTCAAAACAGTTCATTTCTGTAAAAACTATGTCGCAGATGTGTTTCAAGTGGTTTCACAACATAGAAGTTAAGACTCATTGAGTTTCACTCAACTTCAGTTTTGTCCATTGCAAGTTAATGGGGATTTCAAAAGTGAGTTTAAGATGTGAAGTGCACTTTGAAAAACAGTTGGGAAACCATCCAAACAGTTCTTAACCATAAGGGTACTGGGGATTTTATCATTTAGAACTGTTTTTACCATAGTTTTTTGACTTTACACAGCGTTAGAGTTGAAGGTAACCTTATTTCACCATACAGCGTTTCAGGGCCTGAAATTCACTTTGTGTACACATGTGTGACGCCTTGTTTTCCACCAGGAAACTGTTCAAAACAGTTCATTTCTGTAAAAACTATGTCGCAGATGTGTTTCAAGTGGTTTCACAACATAGAAGTTAAGACTCATTAAATTTAACTCAACTTCAGTTTTGCCCAATGCAACTCAATGGGGATTTCAAAAGTGAGTTTAAGATGTTGAAGTGCACTTTGAAAAACAGTTGGGAAACCATCCAAACAGTTCTTAACCATAAGGGTACTGGGGATTTCATCATTTAGAACTGCTTTTACCAGAGTATTTTGACTTTACACAGCGTTAGAGTTGAAGGTAACCTTATTTCACCATAAGCGTTTCAGGGCCTGAAATTCACTTTGTGTACACATGTGTGACGCCTTGTTTTCCACCAGGAAACTGTTCAAAACAGTTCATTTCTGTACAAAACTATGTCGCAGATGTGTTTCAAGTGGTTTCACAACATAGAAGTTAAGACTCATTGAGTTTCACTCAACTTCAGTTTTGTCCATTGCAAGTTAATGGGGATTTCAAAAGTGAGTTTAAGATGTGAAGTGCACTTTGAAAAACAGTTGGGAAACCATCCAAACAGTTCTTAACCATAAGGGTACTGGGGATTTTATCATTTAGAACTGTTTTACCATAGTATTTTGACTTTACACAGCGTTAGAGTTGAAGGTAACCTTATTTCACCATAACGCGTTTCAGGGCCTGAAATTCACTTTGTGTACACATGTGTGACGCCTTGTTTTCCACCAGGAAACTGTTCAAAACAGTTCATTTCTGTAAAAAACTATGTCGCAGATGTGTTTCAAGTGTTTCACAACATAGAAGTTAAGACTCATTAAATTTAACTCAACTTCAGTTTTGCCCAATGCAACTCAATAGGATTTCAAAAGTGAGTTTAAGATGTTGAAGTGCACTTTGAAAAACAGTGGGAAACCATCCAAACAGTTCTTAACCATAAGGGTACTGGGGATTTCATCATTTAGAACTGCTTTTACCAGAGTATTTTGACTTTACACAGCGTTAGAGTTGAAGGTAACCTTATTTCACCATAACGCGTTTCAGGGCCTGAAATTCACTTTGTGTACACATGTGTGACGCCTTGTTTTCCACCAGGAAACTGTTCAAAACAGTTCATTTCTGTAAAAAATATGTCGCAGATGTGTTTCAAGTGGTTTCACAACATAGAAGTTAAGACTCATTGAGTTTCACTCAACTTCAGTTTTGTCCATTGCAAGTTAATGGGGATTTCAAAAGTGAGTTTAAGATGTGAAGTGCACTTTGAAAAACAGTTGGGAAACCATCCAAACAGTTCTTAACCATAAGGGTACTGGGGATTTCATCATTTAGAACTGTTTTACCATAGTATTTTGACTTTACACAGCGTTAGAGTTGAAGGTAACCTTATTTCACCATAACGCGTTTCAGGGCCTGAAATTCACTTTGTGTACACATGTGTGACGCCTTGTTTTCCACCAGGAAACTGTTCAAAACAGTTCATTTCTGTAAAAACTATGTCGCAGATGTGTTTCAAGTGGTTTCACAACATAGAAGTTAAGACTCATTAAATTTAACTCAACTTCAGTTTTTGCCCAATGCAACTCAATAGGATTTCAAAAGTGAGTTTGAGATGTTGAAGTGCACTTTGAAAAACAGTGGGAAACCATCCAAACAGTTCTTAACCATAAGGGTACTGGGGATTTCATCATTTAGAACTGCTTTTACCAGAGTATTTTGACTTTACACAGCGTTAGAGTTGAAGGTAACCTTATTTCACCATAACGCGTTTCAGGGCCTGAAAATAACTTTGTGTACACATGTGTGACGCCTTGTTTTCCACCAGGAAACTGTTCAAAACAGTTCATTTCTGTAAAAACTATGTCGCAGATGTGTTTCAAGTGGTTTCACAACATAGAAGTTAAGACTCATTGAGTTTCACTCAACTTCAGTTTTGTCCATTGCAAGTTAATGGGGATTTCAAAAGTGAGTTTAAGATGTGAAGTGCACTATGAAAAACAGTTGGGAAACCATCCAAACAGTTCTTAACCATAAGGGTACTGGGGATTTTATCATTTAGAACTGTTTTTACCATAGTATTTTGACTTTACACAGCGTTAGAGTTGAAGGTAACCTTATTTCACCATAACACTTTTCAAGACCTGAAAACAACTTTGTGTACACATGTGTGACGCCTTGTTTTCCACAGGAAACTGTTCAAAACAGTTCATTTCTGTAAAAACTATGTCGCAGATGTGTTTCAAGTGGTTTCACAACATAGAAGTTAAGACTCATTGAGTTTCACTCAACTTCAGTTTTTGCCCAATGCAAGTCAATGTGGATTTCAAAAGTGAGTTTGAGATGTTGAAGTGCACTTTGAAAAACAGTGGGAAACCATCCAAACAGTTCTTAACCATAAGGGTACTGGGGATTTCATCATTTAGAACTGCTTTTACCAGAGTATTTTGACTTTACACAGCGTTAGAGTTGAAGGTAACCTTATTTCACCATAACACTTTTCAGGGCCTGAAAACAACTTTGTGTACACATGTGTGACGCTTGTTTTCCACCAGGAAACTGTTCAAAACAGTTCATTTCTGTAAAAACTATGTCGCAGATGTGTTTCAAGTGGTTTCACAACATAGAAGTTAAGACTCATTGAGTTTCACTCAACTTCAGTTTTGTCCATTGCAAGTTAATGGGGATTTCAAAAGTGAGTTTAAGATGTGAAGTGCACTTTGAAAAACAGTTGGGAAACCATCCAAACAGTTCTTAACCATAAGAGTACTGGGGATTTCATCATTTAGAACTGTTTTACCAGAGTATTTTGACTTTACACAGCGTTAGAGTTGAAGGTAACCTTATTTCACCATAACACGTTTCAGGGCCTGAAAACAACTTTGTGTACACATGTGTGACGCCTTGTTTTCCACCAGGAAACTGTTCAAAACAGTTCATTTCTGTAAAAACTATGTCGCAGATGTGTTTCAAGTGGTTTCACAACATAGAAGTTAAGACTCATTGAGTTTCACTCAACTTCAGTTTTGCCCAATGCAAGTCAATAGGATTTCAAAAGTGAGTATGAGATGTTGAAGTGCACTTTGAAAAACAGTTGGGAAACCATCCAAACAGTTCTTAACCATAAGGGTACTGGGGATTTCATCATTTAGAACTGCTTTTACCAGAGTATTTTGACTTTACACAGCGTTAGAGTTGAAGGTAACCTTATTTCACAGACGCGTTTCAGGGCCTGAAATTCACTTTGTGTACACATTCACATAACTTGTTTTCACCAGGAGACCTCAAAACAGTTCAAAAAACTTTGTGTAGATGTGTTTCAATGTTTCACAACATAGAAGTTAAGACTCATTGAGTTTCACTCAACTTCAGTTCAAAACAAGTTCATTTCAAAAGTGAGTTTAGAAAGTGCACTGAAAAACAGTTGTCATCCAAACAGTTCAGATCATTTAGAACTGTTTTCAAGTATTTTGACACAGCATAGAGTTGAAGGTAACCTTATTTCACCATAGCGCGTTTCAGGGCCTGAAATTCACTTTGTGTACACATGTGTGACGCCTTGTTTTCCACCAGGAAACTGTTCAAAACAGTTCATTTCTGTAAAAACTATGTCAGATGTGTTTCAAGTGGTTTCACAACATAGAAGTTAAGACTCATTAAGTTTCACTCAACTTCAGTTTTGTCCATTGCAAGTTAATAGGGATTTCAAAAGTGAGTTTGAGATGTTGAATGCACTTTGAAAACAGTTGGGAAACCATCCAAACAGTTCTTAACCATAAGGGTACTGGGGATTTCATCATTTAGAACTGTTTTACCAGAGTATTTTGACTTTACACAGCGTTAGAGTTGAAGGTAACCTTATTTCACCATAGAGGTTTCACTTTGTGTACACATGTGTGACGCCTTGTTTTCCACCAGGAAACTGTTCAAAACAGTTCTTTTCTGTTAAAAACTATGTGGCAGATGTGTTTCAAGTGGTTTCATAACATAGAAGTTAAGACTCATTAAATTTAACTCAACTTCAGTTTTTCCAATGGCCTGCACTTTGAAAAACAGTGAGGAAACCATCCAAACAGTTCTTAACCATAAGGGTACTGGGGATTTCATCATTTAGAACTGCTTTTACCAGAGTATTTTGACTTTACACAGCGTTAGAGTTGACGCGTTTCAGGGCCTGAAAATCACTTTGTGTACACATGTGTCTTGTTTTCCACCAGGAAACTGTTCAAAACAGTTCATTTCTGTAAAAACTATGTCGCAGATGTGTTTCAAGTGGTTTCACAACATAGAAGTTAAGACTCATTGAGTTTCACTCAACTTCAGTTTTGTCCATTGCAAGTTAATGGGGATTTCAAAAGTGAGTTTAAGATGTGAAGTGCACTTTGAAAAACAGTTGGGAAACCATCCAAACAGTTCTTAACCATAAGGGTACTGGGGATTTCATCATTTAGAACTGTTTTTACGATAGTATTTTGACTTTTCACAGCGTTAGAGTTGAAGGTAACCTTATTTCACCATAACGCGTTTCAGGGCCTGAAAACAACTTTGTGTACACATGTGTGACGCCTTGTTTTCCACCAGGAAACTGTTCAAAACAGTTCATTTCTGTAAAACACTATGTCGCAGATGTGTTTCAAGTGGTTTCACAACATAGAAGTTAAGACTCATTGAGTTTCACTCAACTTCAGTTTTGCCCAATGCAAGTCAAAGGGGATTTCAAAAGTGAGTTTGAGATGTTGAAGTGCACTTTGAAAAACAGTTGGGAAACCATCCAAACAGTTCTTAACCATAAGGGTACTGGGGATTTCATCATTTAGAACTGCTTTTACCAGAGTATTTTGACTTTACACAGAGTTAGAGTTGAAGGTAACCTTATTTCACCATAACACATATCAGGGCCTGAAAACAACTTTGTGTACACATGTGTGACGCCTTGTTTTCCACCAGGAAACTGTTCAAAACAGTTCATTTCTGTAAAAAACTATGTCGCAGATGTGTTTCAAGTGGTTTCACAACATAGAAGTTAAGACTCATTGAGTTTCACTCAACTTCAGTTTTGTCCATTGCAAGTTAATGGGGATTTCAAAAGTGAGTTTAAGATGTGAAGTGCACTTTGAAAAACAGTTGGGAAACCATCCAAACAGTTCTTAACCATAAGAGTACTGGGGATTTCATCATTTAGAACTGTTTTACGATAGTATTTTGACTTTACACAGCGTTAGAGTGGAAGGTAACCTTATTTCACCATAACGCGTTTCAGGGCCTGAAATTCACTTTGTGTACACATGTGTGACGCCTTGTTTTCCACCAGGAAACTGTTCAAAACAGTTCATTTCTGTAAAAACTATGTCGCAGATGTGTTTCAAGTGGTTTCAACTTTCACAACATAGAAGTTAAGACTCATTGAGTTTCACTCAACTTCAGTTTTGCCCAATGCAAGTCAATGGGGATTTCAAAAGTGAGTTTGAGATGTTGAAGTGCACTTTGAAAAACAGTTGGGAAACCATCCAAACAGTTCTTAACCATAAGAGTACTGGGGATTTCATCATTTAGAACTGCTTTTACCAGAGTATTTTGACTTTCCACAGAGTTAGAGTTGAAGGTAACCTTATTTCACCATAACGCGTTTCAGGGCCTGAAATTAACTTTGTGTACACATGTGTGACGCCTTGTTTTCCACCAGGAAACTGTTCAAAACAGTTCATTTCTGTAAAAACTATGTCGCAGATGTGTTTCAAGTGGTTTCACAACATAGAAGTTAAGACTCATTGAGTTTCACTCAACTTCAGTTTTGCCCAATGCAAGTCAATGGGGATTTCAAAAGTGAGTTTGAGATGTTGAAGTGCACTTTGAAAAACAGTTGGGAAACCATCCAAACAGTTCTTAACCATAAGGGTACTGGGGATTTCATCATTTAGAACTGCTTTTACCAGAGTATTTTGACTTTACACAGCGTTAGAGTTGAAGGTAACCTTATTTCACCATAACGCGTTTCAGGGCCTGAAAATTCACTTTGTGTACACATGTGTGACGCCTTGTTTTCCACCAGGAAAATGTTCAAAACAGTTCATTTCTGTAAAAACTATGTCGCAGATGTGTTTCAAGTGGTTTCACAACATAGAAGTTAAGACTCATTGAGTTTCACTCAACTTCAGTTTTGTCCAATGCAAGTCAATGGGGATTTCAAAAGTGAGTTTGAGATGTTGAAGTGCACTTTGAAAAACAGTTGGGAAACCATCCAAACAGTTCTTAACCATAAGGGTACTGGGGATTTCATCATTTAGAACTGCTTTTACCAGAGTATTTTGACTTTACACAGCGTTAGAGTTGAAGGTAACCTTATTTCACCATAACGCGTTTCAGGGCCTGAAAATAACTTTGTGTACACATGTGTGACGCCTTGTTTTCCACCAGGAAACTGTTCAAAACAGTTCATTTCTGTAAAAACTATGTCGCAGATCTGTTTCAAGTGGTTTCACAACATAGAAGTTAAGACTCATTGAGTTTCACTCAACTTCAGTTTTTGCCCAATGCAAGTCAATGGGGATTTCAAAAGTGAGTTTGAGATGTTGAAGTGCACTTTGAAAAACAGTTGGGAAACAATCCAAACAGTTCTTAACCATAAGGGTACTGGGGATTTCATCATTTAGAACTGTTTTACCAGAGTACTTTGACTTTACACAGCGTTAGAGTTGAAGGTAACCTTATTTCACCATAACACGTTTCAGGGCCTGAAAACAACTTTGTGTACACATCTGTGACGGCTTGTTTTCCACCAGGAAACTGTTCAAAACAGTTCATTTCTGTTAAAAACTATGTCGCAGATGTGTTTCAAGTGGTTTCACAACATAGAAGTTAAGACTCATTAAATTTAACTCAACTTCAGTTTTTGCCCAATGCAACTCAATAGGATTTCAAAAGTGAGTTTGAGATGTTGAAGTGCACTTTGAAAAACAGTTGGGAAACCATCCAAACAGTTCTTAACCATAAGGGTACTGGGGATTTCATCATTTAGAACTGCTTTTACCAGAGTATTTTGACTTTACACAGCGTTAGAGTTGAAGGTAACCTTATTTCACCATAACGCGTTTCAGGGCCTGAAAATAACTTTGTGTACACATGTGTGACGCCTTGTTTTCCACCAGGAAACTGTTCAAAACAGTTCATTTCTGTAAAAACTATGTCGCAGATGTGTTTCAAGTGGTTTCACAACATAGAAGTTAAGACTCATTGAGTTTCACTCAACTTCAGTTTTGTCCATTGCAAGTTAAAGGGGATTTCAAAAGTGAGTTTAAGATGTGAAGTGCACTTTGAAAAACAGTTGGGAAACCATCCAAACAGTTCTTAACCATAAGAGTACTGGGAATTTCATCATTTAGAACTGTTTTACCAGAGTATTTTGACTTTACACAGCGTTAGAGTTGAAGGTAACCTTATTTCACCATAACGCGTTTCAGGGCCTGAAATTCACTTTGTGTACACATGTGTGACGCCTTGTTTTCCACCAGGAAACTGTTCAAAACAGTTCATTTCTGTAAAAACTATGTCGCAGAAGTGTTTCAAGTGGTTTCACAACATAGAAGTTAAGACTCATTGAGTTTCACTCAACTTCAGTTTTGCCCAATGCAACTCAATAGGATTTCAAAAGTGAGTTTGAGATGTTGAAGTGCACTTTGAAAAACAGTTGGGAAACCATCCAAACAGTTCTTAACCATAAGGGTACTGGGGATTTCATCATTTAGAACTGCTTTTACCAGAGTATTTTGACTTTACACAGCGTTAGAGTTGAAGGTAACCTTATTTCACCATAACGCCTTTCAGGGCCTGAAAATAACTTTGTGTACACATGTGTGACGCCTTGTTTTCCACCAGGAAACTGTTCAAAACAGTTCATTTCGGTAAAAAACTATGTCGCAGATGTGTTTCAAGTGGTTTCACAACATAGAAGTTAAGACTCATTGAGTTTCACTCAACTTCAGTTTTGTCCAATGCAAGTTAATGGGGATTTCAAAAGTGAGTTTGAGATGTTGAAGTGCACTTTGAAAAACAGTTGGGAAACCATCCAAACAGTTCTTAACCATAAGGGTACTGGGGATTTCATCATTTAGAACTGCTTTTACCAGAGTATTTTGACTTTACACAGCGTTAGAGTTGAAGGTAACCTTATTTCACCATAACACGTTTCAGGGCCTGAAATTCAACTTTGTGTACACATGTGTGACGCCTTGTTTTCCACCAGGAAACTGTTCAAAACAGTTCATTTCTGTAAAAACTATGTCGCAGATGTGTTTCAAGTGGTTTCACAACATAGAAGTTAAGACTCATTGAGTTTCACTCAACTTCAGTTTTGGCCCAATGCAAGTCAATGGGGATTTCAAAAGTGAGTTTAAGATGTTGAAGTGCACTTTGAAAAACAGTTGGGAAACCATCCAAACAGTTCTTAACCATAAGGGTACTGGGGATTTCATCATTTAGAACTGCTTTTACCAGAGTATTTTGACTTTACACAGCGTTAGAGTTGAAGGTAACCTTATTTCACCATAACGCGTTTCAGGGCCTGAAATTCACTTTGTGTACACATGTGTGACGCCTTGTTTTCCACCAGGAAACTGTTCAAAACAGTTCATTTCTGTAAAAACTATGTCGCAGATGTGTTTCAAGTGGTTTCACAACATAGAAGTTAAGACTCATTGAGTTTCACTCAACTTCAGTTTTGTCCAATGCAAGTCAAATGGGGATTTCAAAAGTGAGTTTGAGATGTTGAAGTGCACTTTGAAAAACAGTTGGGAAACCATCCAAACAGTTCTTAACCATAAGGGTACTGGGGATTTCATCATTTAGAACTGCTTTTACCAGAGTATTTTGACTTTACACAGCGTTAGAGTTGAAGGTAACCTTATTTCACCATAACGCGTTTCAGGGCCTGAAAATAACTTTGTGTACACATGTGTGACGCCTTGTTTTCCACCAGGAAACTGTTCAAAACAGTTCATTTCTGTAAAAACTATGTCGCAGAAGTGTTTCAAGTGGTTTCACAACATAGAAGTTAAGACTCATTGAGTTTCACTCAACTTCAGTTTTGTCCAATGCAAGTCAATGGGGATTTCAAAAGTGAGTTTGAGATGTTGAAGTGCACTTTGAAAAACAGTTGGGAAACCATCCAAACAGTTCTTAACCATAAGGGTACTGGGGATTTCATCATTTAGAACTGCTTTTACCAGAGTATTTTGACTTTACACAGCGTTAGAGTTGAAGGTAACCTTATTTCACCATAACGCGTTTCAGGGCCTGAAAATCACTTTGTGTACACATGTGTGACGCCTTGTTTTCCACCAGGAAACTGTTCAAAACAGTTCATTTCTGTAAAAACTATGTCGCAGATGTGTTTCAAGTGGTTTCACAACATAGAAGTTAAGACTCATTCAAAGTTAAGACTCATTAACTCAACTTCAGTTTTTGCCCAATGCAACTCAATAGGATTTCAAAAGTGAGTTTGAGATGTTGAAGTGCACTTTGAAAAACAGTTGGGAAACCATCCAAACAGTTCTTAACCATAAGGGTACTGGGGATTTCATCATTTAGAACTGCTTTTACCAGAGTATTTTGACTTTCCACAGAGTTAGAGTTGAAGGTAACCTGAATTCACCATAACGCGTTTCAAGGGCTGAAAATCACTTTGTGTACACATGTGTGACGCCTTGTTTTCCACCAGGAAACTGTTCAAAACAGTTCATTTCTGTAAAAACTATGTCGCAGATGTGTTTCAAGTGGTTTCACAACATAGAAGTTAAGACTCATTGAGTTTCACTCAACTTCAGTTTTTGCCCAATGCAAGTCAATGGGGATTTCAAAAGTGAGTTTGAGATGTTGAAGTGCACTTTGAAAAACAGTTGGGAAACCATCCAAACAGTTCTTAACCATAAGGGTACTGGGGTTTCATCATTTAGAACTGCCTTTACCAGAGTATTTTGACTTTCCACAGAGTTAGAGTTGAAGGTAACCTGAATTCATCATAACACTTTTCAAGACCTGAAAACAACTTTGTGTACACATGTGTGATACCTTGTTTTCCAACAGGAAACTGTTCAAAACAGTTCATTTCTGTAAAAACTATGTCGCAGATGTATTTCAAGTGGTTTCACAACATAGAAGTTAAGACTCATTGAGTTTCACTCAACTTCAGTTTTGTCCATTGCAAGTTAATGGGGATTTAAAAAGTGAGTTTAAGATGTGAAGTGCACTTTGAAAAACAGTTGGGAAACCATCCAAACAGTTCTTAACCATAAGGGTACTGGGGATTTCATCATTTAGAACTGCTTTTACCAGAGTATTTTGACTTTACACAGCGTTAGAGTTGAAGGTAACCTTATTTCACCATAACGCGTTTCAGGGCCTGAAATTCACTTTGTGTACACATGTGTGACGCCTTGTTTTCCAACAGGAAACTGTTCAAAACAGTTCATTTCTGTAAAAAACTATGTCGCAGATGTATTTCAAGTGGTTTCACAACATAGAAGTTAAGACTCATTGAGTTTCACTCAACTTCAGTTTTGTCCATTGCAAGTTAATGGGGATTTCAAAAGTGAGTTTAAGATGTGAAGTGCACTTTGAAAAACAGTTGGGAAACCATCCAAACAGTTCTTAACCATAAGGGTACTGGGGATTTTATCATTTAGAACTGTTTTTACCATAGTATTTTGACTTTACACAGCGTTAGAGTTGAAGTTAACCTTATTTCACCATAACGCGTTTCAGGGCCTGAAATTCACTTTGTGTACACATGTGTGACGCCTTGTTTTCCACCAGGAAACTGTTCAAAACAGTTCATTTCTGTAAAAAACTATGTCGCAGATGTGTTTCAAGTGTTTCAACTTTCACAACATAGAAGTTAAGACTCATTAAATTTAACTCAACTTCAGTTTTGCCCAATGCAACTCAATAGGATTTTCAAAAGCTGAGTTTGAGATGTTGAATTGCACTTTGAAAAACAGTTGGGAAACCATCCAAACAGTTCTTAACCATAAGGGTACTGGGGTTTCATCATTTAGAACTGCCTTTACCAGAGTATTTTGACTTTCCACAGAGTTAGAGACACCTTGAAGGTAACCTGTAAAAAACTATTCATTTTCAGTGGTTTCACAACATAGAAGTTTCATTGAGTTTCACTCCTGAAAACAAGGGGATTTCAAAAAGTGAGTTTGAGATGTTGAAGTGTGTACACAGTTCTTAACCATGTGACATTTAGAACTGCTTTTGTTTTCCACAGCGTTAGAGTTGAAGGTAACCTTATTTCACCATAACGCGTTTCAGGGCCTGAAATAACTTTGTGTACACATGTGTGACGCCTTGTTTTCCACCAGGAAACTGTTCAAAACAGTTCATTTTGTAAAAACTATGTCGCAGATGTGTTTCAAGTGGTTTCACAACATAGAAGTTAAGACTCATTGAGTTTCACTCAACTTCAGTTTTTGTCCATTGCAAGTTAATGGGGATTTCAAAAGGTGAGTTTAAGATGTGAAGTGCACTTTGAAAAACAGTTGGGAAACCATCCAAACAGTTCTTAACCATAAGGGTACTGGGGATTTCATCATTTAGAACTGTTGTACCAGAGTATTTTGACTTTACACAGCGTTAGAGTTGAAGGTAACCTTATTTCACCATAACGCGTTTCAGGGCCTGAAATTCACTTTGTGTACACATGTGTGACGCCTTGTTTTCCACCAGGAAACTGTTCAAAACAGTTCATTTCTGTAAAAAACTATGTCGCAGATGTGTTTCAAGTGGTTTCACAACATAGAAGTTAAGACTCATTAAATTTAACTCAACTTCAGTTTTGCCCAATGCAACTCAATAGGGATTTCAAAAGCTGAGTTTGAGATGTTGAATTGCACTTTGAAAAACAGTTGGGAAACCATCCAAACAGTTCTTAACCATAAGGGTACTGGGGTTTCATCATTTAGAACTGCTTTTACCAGAGTATTTTGACTTTCCACAGAGTTAGAGTTGAAGGTAACCTGATTTCACCATAACACTTTTCAAGACCTGAAAACAACTTTGTGTACACATGTGTGACGCCTTGTTTTCCACCAGGAAACTGTTCAAAACAGTTCATTTCTGTAAAAAACTATGTCGCAGATGTGTTTCAAGTGGTTTCACAACATAGAAGTTAAGACTCATTGAGTTTCACTCAACTTTAGATTTTGCCCAATGCAAGTCAAAGTGGATTTCAAAAGTGAGTTTGAGATGTTGAAGTGCACTTTGAAAAACAGTTGTGAAACCATCCAAACAGTTCTTAACCATAAGGGTACTGGGGGTTTCATCATTTAGAACTGCCTTTACCAGAGTATTTTGACTTTACACAGAGTTAGAGTTGAAGGTAACCTGAATTCATCATAACACTTTTCAAGACCTGAAAACAACTTTGTGTACACATGTGTGATACCTTGTTTTCCACCAGGAAACTGTTCAAAACAGTTCATTTCTGTAAAAACTATGTCGCAGATGTGTTTCAAGTGGTTTCACAACATAGAAGTTAAGACTCATTGAGTTTCACTCAACTTCAGTTTTGTCCATTGCAAGTTAATGGGGATTTCAAAAGTGAGTTTAAGATGTGAAGTGCACTTTGAAAAACAGTTGGGAAACCATCCAAACAGTTCTTAACCATAAGGGTACTGGGGATTTCATCATTTAGAACTGCTTTTACCAGAGTATTTTGACTTTACACAGCGTTAGAGTTGAAGGTAACCTTATTTCACCATAACGCGTTTCAGGGCCTGAAATTAACTTTGTGTACACATGTGTGACGCCTTGTTTTCCACCAGGAAACTGTTCAAAACAGTTCATTTCTGTAAAAACTATGTCGCAGATGTGTTTCAAGTGGTTTCACAACATAGAAGTTAAGACTCATTAAATTTAACTCAACTTCAGTTTTTGCCCAATGCAACTCAATAGGAATTTCAAAAGCTGAGTTTGAGATGTTGAATTGCACTTTGAAAAACAGTTGGGAAACCATCCAAACAGTTCTTAACCATAAGGGTACTGGGGATTTCATCATTTAGAACTGTTTTACCAGAGTATTTTGACTTTACACAGCGTTAGAGTTGAAGGTAACCTTATTTCACCATAACACTTTTCAGGGCCTGAAATTCTCTTTGTGTACACATGTGTGACGCCTTGTTTTCCACCAGGAAACTGTTCAAAACAGTTCATTTCTGTAAAAAACTATGTCGCAGATGTGTTTCAAGTGGTTTCACAACATAGAAGTTAAGACTCATTGAGTTTCACTCAACTTCAGTTTTTGCCCAATGCAACTCAATGGGGATTTCAAAAAGTGAGTTTGAGATGTTGAAGTGCACTTTGAAAAACAGTTGGGAAACCATCCAAACAGTTCTTAACCATAAGGGTACTGGGGATTTCATCATTTAGAACTGCTTTTACCAGAGTATTTTGACTTTACACAGCGTTAGAGTTGAAGGTAACCTTATTTCACCATAACGCGTTTCAGGGCCTGAAAATCACTTTGTGTACACATGTGTGACGCCTTGTTTTCCACCAGGAAACTGTTCAAAACAGTTCATTTCTGTAAAAAACTATGTCGCAGATGTGTTTCAAGTGGTTTCACAACATAGAAGTTAAGACTCATTGAGTTTCACTCAACTTCAGTTTTTGTCCATTGCAAGTTAATGGGGATTTCAAAAGGTGAGTTTAAGATGTGAAGTGCACTTTGAAAAACAGTTGGGAAACCATCCAAACAGTTCTTAACCATAAGGGTACTGGGGATTTCATCATTTAGAACTGCTTTTACCAGAGTATTTTGACTTTACACAGCGTTAGAGTTGAAGGTAACCTTATTTCACCATAACGCGTTTCAGGGCCTGAAAATAACTTTGTGTACACATGTGTGACGCCTTGTTTTCCACCAGGAAACTGTTCAAAACAGTTCATTTCTGTAAAAACTATGTCGCTGATGTTTTCAAGTGGTTTCACAACATAGAAGTTAAGACTCATTGAGTTTCACTCAACTTTAGATTTGGCCCAATGCAAGTCAAAGGGGATTTCAAAAGTGAGATTGAGATGTTGAAGTGCACTTTGAAAAACAGTTGTGAAACCATCCAAACAGTTCTTAACCATAAGGGTACTGGGGTTTCATCATTTAGAACTGCCTTTACCAGAGTATTTTGACATTCCACAGAGTTAGAGTTGAAGGTAACCTGAATTCATCATAACACTTTTCAAGACCTGAAAACAACTTTGTGTACACATGTGTGATACCTTGTTTTCCACCAGGAAACTGTTCAAAACAGTTCATTTCTGTAAAAAACTATGTCGCAGATGTATTTCAAGTGGTTTCACAACATAGAAGTTAAGACTCATTGAGTTTCACTCAACTTTAGATTTGGCCCAATGCAAGTCAAAGGGGATTTCAAAAGTGAGTTTGAGATGTTGAAGTGCACTTTGAAAAACAGTTGTGAAACCATCCAAACAGTTCTTAACCATAAGGGTACTGGGGTTTCATCATTTAGAACTGCCTTTACCAGAGTATTTTGACTTTCCACAGAGTTAGAGTTGAAGGTAACCTGAATTCATCATAACACTTTTCAAGACCTGAAAACAACTTTGTGTACACATGTGTGATACCTTGTTTTCCAACAGGAAACTGTTCAAAACAGTTCATTTCTGTAAAAACTATGTCGCAGATGTATTTCAAGTGGTTTCACAACATAGAAGTTAAGACTCATTGAGTTTCACTCAACTTCAGTTTTGTCCATTGCAAGTTAATGGGGATTTCAAAAGTGAGTTTAAGATGTGAAGTGCACTTTGAAAAACAGTTGGGAAACCATCCAAACAGTTCTTAACCATAAGGGTACTGGGGATTTCATCATTTAGAACTGCTTTTACCAGAGTATTTTGACTTTACACAGCGTTAGAGTTGAAGGTAACCTGATTTCACCATAACAGCGTTTCAGGGCCTGAAAATAACTTTGTTTACACATGTGTGACGCCTTGTTTTCCACCAGGAAACTGTTCAAAACAGTTCATTTCTGTAAAAAACTATGTAGCAGATGTGTTTCAAGTGTTTCACAACATAGAAGTTAAGACTCATTAAATTTAACTCAACTTCAGATTTTGCCCAATGCAAGTCAAAGGGGATTTCAAAAGTGAGTTTGAGATGTTGAAGTGCACTTTGAAAAACAGTTGTGAAACCATCCAAACAGTTCTTAACCATAAGGGTACTGGGGGTTTCATCATTTAGAACTGCCTTTACCAGAGTATTTTGACTTTCCACAGAGTTAGAGTTGAAGGTAACCTGAATTCATCATAACACTTTTCAAGACCTGAAAACAACTTTGTGTACACATGTGTGATACCTTGTTTTCCAACAGGAAACTGTTCAAAACAGTTCATTTCTGTAAAAACTATGTCGCAGATGTATTTCAAGTGGTTTCACAACATAGAAGTTAAGACTCATTGAGTTTCACTCAACTTCAGATTTTGCCCAATGCAAGTCAAAGGGGATTTCAAAAAGTGAGATTGAGATGTTGAAGTGCACTTTGAAAAACAGTTGTGAAACCATCCAAACAGTTCTTAACCATAAGGGTACTG
>NW_024377264.1:0-79207 GCF_016835505.1 Polypterus senegalus
AAATGAATACCAATGCTGCCCGCTGCAATCCAGATTCAAAGGGTGTCAAGCGATTAGCAGAACGACAAGGTGTTCTTCTCCAAGTTCTGCCTGTCCGCGAGTCCAAAAGGAAGATTGAAGGGATGGTTCAAATCTTGGTGCAGGTAGAAGGTGGTTTATGGGGCATCTGGACTCCTTTTGGAACAGATGGGATGGGTTACATCTGAACTGGGAGGCCCCGATGTGCAGGAGGGTTATGGTAGTTAGTGAGGATTGTTTAAACTAGGAATGGGAGGCAGGGAGTTTAGGACAGACCAGATTTAGAACTATGGAGGAGCAAACACGTGTAGAAATAAAAGCATAGTAATGTAAATTCTAACTAAAAGTTTAAGTGCAAAAGTAAAATGAGTAACAACGTTAAATTTTCATGTAATGTTTGAATATCAAAAATAAAATAAGTAAGTTGGATTTGTAAGTGGAGGAGCATATTTATGATAGTATAAATAACAAAACCTGGCTAAATGACAAAGATGGATGATGTAACATAGAGGGATACACATTATTGGGGAAGGATAGACAGAACGAAAAGGGGGTGGGTTGCTGTTTATGTCAAAGAGAATTTTAATGCAAATTCTCTTCAGGTTGAATGAAGACCCCATCTTAAGAGGAAATGTGGCTTTTCCTAAACATGTAAATATAACGATTTGAGATGTAACAAGATTTAAGCTTTGAACTGAACTTTTCTTAACGCATTATTTATTTCTTTTTTTGCTATTTTAATTTTCTTTTTTGTGTGAACTGCTTTACTTTGAAACTTAACTAAACTTTTAAAAACAAAGATATTTTGTCTGTGGAATCATATAGGGTATAGAGGTGATTGAAACATAATATAATACAAATCTCAGTGTTTTGTAAGAGTGTGGTTGCAAGGACTAAAATTGTTAAGTTGAACTTTGATAGGGAAAATTTTGAGCAGATCGGCGCAAAGTCTAAGGAGGATACACTGGGATAAGGTTTTAAATGTGGAGACAGTCAAGGAGCAGTGGAACAGGTTTAAAAATGTTGTACATGTAATGCAGGACAGATACAGACCTACACTTGGAATTAATAGGAAACTAAAAAAAACTCCACAGTGGATTAATAAAGATTTAAAAAAGAAATTGCAAAGGAAAAAACAGACAAATAAGGCATATAAGACTAATGACTGTATAGTGGGGAAACCATTAAGAAGGATATCAGGGAGGCTAAAAGACAGTTGGTGAGGAATATAGCAGATAAAGGCGAAAGAAGACCCCAAGAGATTGTTTGAGTGTTTTAGTAGTAAAAGAACAGTCAAGGAGGAGGTGAAGTATGTCTGAAATAGTAAAGGGGAATTAAAAGATACAGTGAAATAGCAGATGCCCTAAACTTACATTTTTCTGAGGTGTTTACAAGTGAACAAGTGGATAACCTCAGAGCAGTAACAGGGACTACTAAGGAGGTACTGAGGGATTTAGAAATTGTAGAGGGAGAAGTGCTGCTCAGATTAAATACCTGGGAGTAGATTCATACCTGGTGTCATGGATCGTGGACTATCTTACAGACAGACCTCAGTATGTGCGTCTCGGGAACTGCAGGTCTGACATGGTGGTCAGCAGCACAGGAGCGCCGCAGGGGACTGGACTTTCTCTGGTCCTGTTCAGCCAACATACATCAGACTTCCAATACAACTTCGGAGTCCTGACCCGCGTGCAAAAGTTCACTGACGCCACTGCTATGGTGGGCTGCATCAGGAGTGGGCAGCAGGAGGAGTATAGGAACCTAATCAAGGATTTTGTTAAATGGTGCGACTCAAAGCACCTACACACTGAACACCAGCAAAACCAAGGAGCTGGTGGTGGATTTTAGGAGGACCAGGCCCCTCATGGACCCCGTGATCATCAGAGGTGACTGTGCAGAAGGTACAGACCTATAAATACCTGGGAGTGCAGCTGGATGATAAGCTGGACTGGACTGCCAATACTGATGATCTGTGTAAGAGAGGAGGGAGCCGACTATACATTATTAGAAAGTTATGCTCCTTCAACATCTGCAATAAGATGCAGATGTTCTATCGAGACAGTTGTGGCGGCCCCTCTTCTACGCTGTGGTGGTGTGCTGGGAGCGCAGCATAAAGAAGAGGGACAAACTGATGAGGAAGGCAGGCTCTATTATAGGCACAGAGCTGGACAGTTTGACATCCGCAGCAGCGACGGAGGCTGAGCAGACTCCTGTCAATCATGGAGAATCCATGGCATCCACTGAACAGGATCATCTCCAGACAGAGGAGTGTCTTCAGTGACAGACTGCTGTCACCATCCTGCTCCACTGACAGACTGAGTAGACCCACACTATGCGACTCTTCAATTCCACCCGGGATAGCGTTAACATTATACAAAGTTATTGTCTGTTATACCTGCATTGTTATCACTCTTTAATTTAATATTGTTTTTATATCAATGTGCTGCTGCTGGAGTATGGGAATTTCACCTTGGGATTAATAAAGTGTCTGTGTCTGTCTGTCTGTCTTGTCTGTCTGTCTGCTCTGTCTGTCTGTCTGTCTGTCTGTCTATCTATCTATCTGTCTATCTATCTATCTATCTATCTATCCATCTATCTATCTATCTATCTATCTATCTATCTATCTATCTATCTATCTATCTATCTATCTATCTATCTCTATCTATCTATCTATCTATCTATCTATCTATCTATCTATCTATCTATCCTGAAATCAAACAAATCACCAGGACCAGATAATATTTACCACAGAGTTCTTAAGGAGGCTAGCGAGTACAGATATAAACCCTTGACACATATTTTAGGAAGTCACTGCGTACTGGAGAGATTCCAAAGGACTAGAAAATGGCAAATATTATCCTGTTATATAAAGAGGATGACTGTGCAAATCCAATCAGCTATAGACCAGTAAGCATAATTTGCATCAAAGGAAAATTAATGGAAGGAATTATTAAGGATATGATTAAGCAGCACGTCAAGTACAGGGTTTTTTCTGAACATGGGTTCAGAAGAGGGAGATCATGTTCTACTAACATGCTGGAATTCTATGAGGAAGCAACAAAAGGATATGATCCTTAGCTCGATGGTGCGGCTGTTTTTAATCGAATCTGCATCTCCAAATTACAGCTTTGCCCATGTGGATCACCAATGTAAGAAGGTGGCGGTTTAGCAAACATTTACTCGAGCCCGGTTAAAGTGTAAAGATGTCAGGTTTGGCAAATTCAAGTCTTTTGAGTATCTTGCCATTGTTATTCATGGAGTTTCTCAGTTTCTAGTATTATCCGTGTATAGACCTCCTAAATGCAATACGTCTTTATTTAAAATTCTCAGACTTGGTGTCAATTGTAATTACCAACTGTGACACGGCTCCTAATAGTCGGTGACTTTAACTTTCATATTGATAATCAGTGTGACCCAAAAGTAAAAAGAATTCATGAACCTCCTGGACTCTTTTGATTTGAGATGCTCATTAATCAGCCTACACATAAAGCAGGTCATACATTAGACTTAGTGATTACTAAAGGACTAAAAGTTGATGTAAAGTAGGTCATTGATATTGGTCTATCAGACCATTTTCTTTTACTATTTAATATAGAAATAATGATAGAAAATATTCACGAGAAGCATATTGTTAAAAAAAGCTTCTTTAATTCATCAGCAGCTTCAAAATTTACAAACATTCTAAGAAACCAGTCTGTTTTTAGTGCTAACTACAATAGTGAGGATAATGGAAATAGTAAGATGGAAAATTTTAATATTATGGTGAGAGCTGCTGCTGACATAGCAGACATCAACCTGTGAGGGTATTGCTGTATTTTTCAATCAAAAAATTAATGATATTAGAAATAATATAGTACATCTCCCCAGTACTGAACCACTTAAACCCCAGTAGTCCATTTTAAACAAATTAAATTCTTTCACCAGGATAGATTTACCTGATTTATATAAACTAATTTCTCAACTGAGACCCTCCACCTGCGTCCTTGACTCAATACCAACAAGGTTTTTTAAAGAAGTATCAGTGCTAATTGATAATATTCTTGACATAGTAAATTAGTCATTAGATAGGGGGTCTTCCCAGACTGTCTTAAGACTGCTGTAGTTAAACCCCTACTTAAGAAACATAATCTCGACCCCTCAGCTTTTGAAAATTTTAGACCCATCTCTAACCTGCCTTTCTTAAGTAAAGTTCTAGAGAAGGCAGTCATTATGCAGTTAAATGACCACCTCAATAAACCTGCTATTCTTGATAAATTTCAGTCGGGTTTCAGAACAAATCACAGCACAGAAACGGCACTCGTTAAAGTAGTAAATGACTTGCAGGTGAATGCAGACAGAGGCCATTTATCTGTTCTCATCCTCTTAGATCTGAGTGCTGCATTTGACACCATTGATCACAATATTCTTAGAAATCGCCTTAGTCAATGGGTGGGCCTCTCTGGCAGGGTCTTAAATTGGTTTGAATCCTACCTGGCAGGTAGAAAATTCTTTGTGAGTTGTGGTAATCAAATCTCAAAGACACATGATATTCGATATGGTGTTCCACAAGGCTCTATCCTGGTCCTCTGCTCTTATCAATCTACATGCTTCCGTTAGGTCAGATTATCTCAGGTTACAACGTGAGCTACCACAGATATGCTGACGACACACAGCTGTACTTATCAATAGCACCTGATGACCCCGACTCTCTTGATTCACTAACACAATGTCTTTCTTGTGTTTCTGAATGGATGAATAGTAATTTTCTCAAACTAAATAAAAAAAAAAACTGAAATTTTAGTGATTGGCAATAATGGATATAATGAGGTTATTAGAAATAAACTTGATGCATTAGGATTAAAAGTCAAGATGGAGGTAAAGAATTTAGGGATAACTATTGACTCTGACCTGAATTTTAAATCACATATTAATCATATTACTAGGACATCATTTTTCCACTTAAGAAATATAGCAAAAGTTAGACCCCTTATAACACTGCAAGATGCTGAGAAATTAATCCACACTTTTGTTTTCAGTCGACTAGATTACTGTAACGCACTCCTCTCAGGACCACCCAAAAAAAACCATAAATCACTTGCAACGAGTGCAGAATGCAGCTGCTAGAATCTTAACTAGGAAAAGAAAATCTGAACACATTTCTCCAGGTTTGATGTCACTACACTATTTACCTGTGTCTTTCAGAATTGACTATAAAATACTGCTGATGGTTTATAAAGCCTTAAACAATCTGCTCCATCTTATATATCAGAATGTCTGACACCTTAAATTCCAAATCGTAACCTTAGATCTTTAAATGAGTGTCTGCTTAGAATTCCAAGAGCTAAACTTAAAAGAAGTGGTGAGGCAGGCGGGCTTCTGCTGCTATGCATCTAAAATTTGGAATTGCCTGCCAATAGGAATTCGCCAGGCTAATACAGTGGAGCACTTTAAAAAACTGCTAAAAAAAATTACTTTAACATGGCTTTCTCATAGCTTCATCTTAGTTTATTCCTGATGCTCCCTATATTCAATTAATTATCATTATTATTCATGGTATTCATATTCAAAATCCATTCTGACCCCTACTCTCTCTTCTGTTCTTTTTCCGGTTTTCTGGGGTGGCGACCTGCGCCACCACCACCTAATCAAAGCACCGTGATGTCCCTCCATTGATGGATTAAAGGCCTGAAGTCCACATGACCGTCATCATCAAGTCCTTCCATGAGAACCATGAATACACAGGGTACAATGATTGAGGTCATTGATGTTAGGTAGAAAGCCTAGAGAGGGCTTGTCAGGTGGTCTCGTGGCCTCTTGCAGATTTTCTTTTTTTTGTTTTTCTGTCCTTCCTGGCCATTGGACCTTACTTTTATTTTATGTTAATTAGTGTTCTCTTATTTTAATTATTTATCTTTTATTTTTTCTCTTTCTTCATCATGTAAAGCACTTTGAGCTACGTTGTTTGTATGAAAATGTGCTATAGAAAATAAATGTTGTTGTTGTTGATCAAAAGAGGAGCAGGTGATATTATTTATCTTGACTTTCAGAAAACATGTGATAAGGTGCCACATGAGAGGAAGCCATTATCTAACATATGCTAATATTTTGCTAGTTAACACTCAGGCTCACTACTGTTGTGATTTTGTCAGTTGATAAAATTTGGTTGTGTGTCACTCTAGATTCAGAAAGAACTTTGGAATATTTGAGCCAGGTGTATTAAATTAGGCTGGTAATCTCAACTGGCAGGAGAATATGGAACACCACTTGTTCTAAAAGGAAATAAATAAGAAGATAATTATGAAATCAAAACCAGGTGTGTACTGAAAAAAGACCTGTCCAATCTTGGAGGCTGTGCTGTTTGCTTTAGCTTGCACTTTTTGTCCATTTTCTGTCAGTCTTTCCTCCTAAAGAAGGCCTGCTATGAATAAGTTTGATGATTTGCAGAGATGGGACTCAGTCCTATATATGCAGGTTTTAAGTCCAGACCTTTAAGTTTCTATTAATTTAGATTATTGACTATTGTTTTTACTCTAACATTCTCTTTTCTATGGTATAATGGCTAATCCCAGTAATCTCTCTAGGAATGTTAGCGCACTGTCTGCCTCTCAGATGATACTGAGTGTTAACGACCTTCTACAGCAGCAGAAAGTGGCCCTCGTTTTTCTTAAGAAACACATCTCTGACCTGAAGATGGACAGTGTGCTGCTTCCAGGTGTTACCTTGATGCTGCCACATCCTCTGTGTCCACCTGTGAAATTGGTGTTATGATTTTAGTTAGACAGTTAAGATTCTTGCCTCTGAGGGTGATGATGGTGAAAGGTTTTGATACTCTTTTGTTGAACTAGGCGACAGGACACTTGCCTTTGCTTGATTTATGCACCCACGCCATACAGCACTGGAATCTTTTCTGACATTGCTAAAAACATTCTGTCAGTTGATGGTTTTGAATGTATCGCATAAATCGATTCATACTCTTTCATTGAACCACTAGATAAAGCTCCTTCTCTAATTAATCAGCTTCTTAAATCCACTTCTACTGCTCTGCCCAATTTTGTTTGATCTGACATTCGTTGATTCGTTTCAACTCCTTTAACCCATTTGCTGAATTTTCTCTTTTTTTCTGTGTGTCACAAATCTTCCTTCAGAATAGGTTATTCCTTTACCTCTAAAATACTAGCATCTTACTCTCTAATTAAATTTTTTTATAGATTTTAATTAGAATCAAAAAATGTCCATACAGTGAAGTCAAACTTAAAGCAAAATTCAACCCAAGAGAAAGAGTGGAGAGCTAACAAGCAAAGCAAATCTTTAAAAGTAGCAAGGAAGGAAAAGTATCCATTTCCCCAAAATAAAAGCTTTTTGTAAAATGTTATTAATTTCATCTTGCCATATTTAAAAAACAGTTTTAAACAGATCCTCTAAGTGAGAATTTGATTTTTTCTAATTTTCAAATAGTATACAACATCAATTATCCACTGACTTAAAATTGGTAGGGTGGGATTCTTCCAGTTGAGTAAGATAAATCTACATGTTAGTAGTGATGTAAATGATATTATGTTTTGTTTATACTTCTCCACTTTAAGCCCCTCCAGGAGCCCACCAAACACAGCATTAATGGGTTAGGAGTGATTGTGACACCAAGGCTTTAGGACTTAAGAAGAATCTAAATGAGAGCAGGTCATTCAGTCCAACAAATTTCACCATTCCTATCAACTTAATTCTACTAAAAAACATCAAGTCAAGTTTTGAAACTCTCTAAAGTCCACTGTCTACCACACTACTTGGTCGCTTATTCCAAGTGTCTGTGGTTCTCTGTGTAAAGAAAAACTTCCTAATGTTTGTGTGAAATTTACCCTTAACAAGTTTCCAACTGTGTCCCCGTGTTCTTGATGAACTTATTTTAAAATACAAGTCTCAATCCACTGGACTAATTCCCTTCATAATTTTAAACCCTTCAATCATGTCTCCTCTTAATCTTCTTTTGCTTAAACTGTAAAGGCTCAGCTCTTTTAATCTTTCCTCATAACTCACCCCCTGTAGCCCTAAATCAGCCTAGTCGCTCTTCTCTGGACCTTCTCTTGTGCTGCTATGTCCTTTTTTTAGACCAGAACTGCACGCTATAACACACTGGTGAGACCTCATCTGGAGTACAAAGTTTGAGAAGAACCTCCTGTGACTTGTACTCCACACATCAAGGCGCTATATAACCTGACATTCTGTTAGTCTTCTTCATGGCTTCTCAACACTGTCGGGAAGTCGATAGCGTAGATTCCACTATGACTCCTAAATCCTTCTCATAAGGTGGACTCAGATCTCCAATTGTGTATTCAAACTTAATATTTTTACTTCCTATGTGTAATACTTTACATTTACTGACATTAAGTTTCATCTGCCACAAATCTGCCCAAGCCTGTCTGCTATCCAAGTCCTTCTGTGATTATATAACAGTTCCAAATTTTCTGCTAATCCACCTATCTTGGTATCATCTGCAAATTTAACCAGCTTGTTCCTTATATTGCTATCTAAATGATTTATAGATATTAAAAATAGCAGCGGCCCCAACACTGCCCCCTGCTGGTCACCACTCTTATCATCGGCCAGTTCTGATGAGGTTCCTCGCACCATCACCCTTTGCTTCCTGTGTCTGAGCCAATTCTGCACCCATCTAAAAACATCACCCTGAACTCCCACTTCTCTTAGTCAAAATCTGAACAAACATGGACATGATTTAGTGAAGCAGTAAACATCACTGATATAAAAATAGTGTGGATGTGTCAGTGTGATTGGTTCTCAGTTCCAGTTTGGTTCATGTTGGGACAGCTTCTGTCCACCATAACCTTGAGTTGTTGAAAAGGTTGATGGAGGGCATGTTTTATAGTTCTTTCACTTTAAGAAAATACCAGCACACATGCTGAAAATTAGAATTCGCACACGTTCAGCCTCAGTTTCATAACATGAATAGATATTTTCTCCTCTGTATCTTATAATAGAAGAATATGTATAGTTAATGCATAAATTCAGTTCACATCTATAGATTGATATATTTCCGTAAAGTATTTATTGCAAAATTATTCGTTTTTCTTCTTTTGGGAAAGATCAAATCAAATATTCAGCTGCTCATGGTGGCAGGACATTCATTTAAAATAAGTTTTTCAGTTACAAAAATAAAAATTTCACCAAATAAATGTGAATTTCAAAGATCAATCAAGTGGTCCACGTTGATTTTTCATAAAACTCCCACTGATATTTAAGTAAAACAGCTCCTTTAAAACATAAGGAGGTTTCCGTTAAGCATTCAGCTCCCTGGTATAATTCAGCATTGCGATCTATGAAAGCAGCTGGCTGACGCCTTGAGAGAATGTCACGTAAGACTGGCCTCACCGGGCACATCCAGGCTTACAGAGAAGCACTAACTGCTGTTAAGAACACCCACTATGGCAGAATAATAGAAAGTGGCCACATAACCCAAGGGTTTTGTTCTCTGTAGTTAATAAACTAATCGAACCCGCGTCTGGCCCAACTACCTCTTCTACTGAAGTCTGTAAGGAATTCCTCCACTTTTTCGTAACAAAATTAAAGCTCTAAATAATTCAGCTAACATAAATACATCATCTGTTTCTATCTCTCCCTGTTTTCCCACTCCATCCAGCTCCTTCTCTAAGTTCTCACCAGTCACATCTGCTTTGTAAGATGAGGCCGACTACTTGTGTCCCCAGCACACTACTTAAACCCTGCCTTCATGCCATAATCCCGACTGTTACAACAATAATAAACTCATCCCTTGACACTGGCTCTGTGCTTCTCACTTTTAAAATCATTTCTGTAACCCCAATGTTAATAAAGTCTGGTCTTGATGCTGACGATCTTAACAATTTCCGGCCTATTTCAAACTTACCTTTCCTGTCAAAAGCTCTTGAGCATGTTGTAGCCTCCCAGCTCACCAATTAATTAACCACTAATAATTTGATAGAACCCTTTCAGTCGGGTTTCAGGGCACAGCACAGCTGTGAAACTGCTCTGCTACGGGTAACCAATGATTTGCTTATGGCAGCAGACTCTGGACAAACCAGCATATTAATTCTATTAGACCTCAAGTCAGACATGACATTCTACTATCCAGAATGGAGAACATGCTGGGTATCTCTGGCACTGCCCTCCAGTGGTTCAAGTCCTATCTGACTGATAGACAAGAGTTTGTTAGTCTTGGCAACAGCAGATCCAGCTCAGTGCCAGTCACACAAGGAGCTCCTCAGGGCTCTGTCCTCGGCCCTCTTCTCTTCTGTATTTATATGATTCCCCTTGGCCATATTATTCATAGCTATGGACTGGGTTATCATTTTATGCAGATGATACTCAACTCTACTTCAATGTTAAAAGTGGAACTTCATCAGAGCTTTTTCCGCTCACAACCTGCCTTAGTGAAATTAAAACCTGGATGGAGCAGAACTCTTTAAAATTAAATTGCAACAAAACTGAACTCTTGCAAATTGGGACTAAAATGCAACTTAATAAAATGAGCTCCTTCCCAGTCCATCTTGGTGGTGATCTCATCAGACCTGCCTCTACTGTAAAGAATCTTGGTGTCATTTTGATTCCTCCCTTTCTTATTCCGCCCACATAAATCACATTAAGAAACTTTCTTACTTTCTCCTCTGTCTCGTATCCCGTGTTCGCTCCTTCCTCTCCTTTTCTAATGCTGAGAAACTTGTCCCTGCTTTTATCACATTTCACATCGACTATTCTAACTCGCTGCTGGCAGGTTCCCCTTTTTAATCTTATATCACAGCTCCAGCTTATTTAAAACTCAGCTGCAAGAGTCCTGACATGAACCAGCAGCAGCGAGCACATCACAGCCATCCTGCTCCGTCTTCACTGGCTCCCTGTGTCTTACAGAATCGAATATAAGATCCTACAAAGCCTTAAATAACCTGCACCAAACTACATCAGTGACCTTCTCCATCACTATGTGCCTGTCTGCCCACTAAGGTCCTCTGATTCTGGCCATCTTGTTGTGCCCCACACTAATCTACACTCCATGGGTGACAGCAGGGCCTTCAGCTGTATAGCGAGTGCCCAGACTCTGGAATGACCTACCGAAATGAATCAGGTCAGCTGACTCCATGAATTCTTTTAAAAAACAACTTAAAACTCATCTGTTCAGGAAGGCTTTTAGCTCTACTTGACTTTATTACCCTTCTCTCAGTTTACCTCCATGTCAAGATGCGCTTGTAAGCTGTGTGTGTGTGTGTGTGTGCGTGCAGAGACCATCAGTTATTATGTTGTCTGTTAGGCTTTCTCTGAATTTACTGTCTTAATCTTCTTTATTTATTTGGTTTGTACAATGTCATATACTGTATACCCTGCCGTTCTTTCTTATATTCTGTAAGTGCCTTGAGCATGGGAAAGGCGCTATATAAATAAAATGTATTGTTATTTTTATTATTATCCCCCCTCATTTGCAGTTCCTCTGTGAGTAAAAAATCTAAATCCAAGGTCTGAAGCAGAAAACACATAAAGAGACGCATTGTGCTGTGTTAACTCAGTCCTTCTCTCAAGCCTTCTGTTTTTTGTTTCTTTCAGGTGTCAGAGTGGCTGTCCACCAGTATGGCCAGTACAAAACAAGGAGCTAGAGACTTCATCAATAGTAACTGGGACAAAGCCGTAGCGGGCCTTAACCACGTAGAGCTGCTATTACCAGGACTGAGAACCACAAGGGTCCTGGATGAGTATGAAATCAGCGACATTGATTTGTGGCTTGAGATTTGAGAAGAACAGAAAACTTTTGGGCATGATAGAAAAAAAAGGAAACGCAGCCTGTGAGGTGTTTTTGAATCTACTGGATAAAAGAGAAGGGAGCCTTGATGGCGGATCACACGACTGGATTGACTGTTTTAACTTTGATGGTAAGTTGTGTTTCATCACTTCCTCTGTTTGGTTTAAATGTGTCAGTCAGGGAATCTCACGGACATGAGAGGGGCTGGTGGGTTTGAAATGGCAGGATGCCACACTCGACATCTACCAATTGCTTTTGTTCTTGTAGACATAAGTTTATTAGTTTTTGTTTCTTTCTATTCATAACACAGTGTGATTTGGGATATGACACTGGCGTAACACTCAGACAGTGGCATTTGTCAACACTGGCACCATCAGAACATTTTTCAGAAGGGAGGCCAGATGGGAGCCTGGAAAAATCTTGAGGGTCCAAACAAAGTCAGTAGCTAAGAACTGAAGCAGTATGCACTGGTTTAGCTGTACAAAGGCTGATGGCAGTAATGGCTGTCAATAGTGTGCATGTTTAGTGGCAATTTAAATAGATTATCAAGTTCAATTAAATAAAGGAATTGCTGAATTATTTAAATAATTTGTACTGTTAAAACTAATGTACATACAATTCACTATAAATACACAATATTTTTTACTTTCATTATCGTTTTTTCTTTTTAAACCTTTTACTGAGAAGGTTTTCTTCTAGCCCTAGTTTTAAAACTCATGTCTAAAATGGATGAGGAGTCAAATGTGTCAGTCAAAAATCATTAATGTTTAACAAAAAAGGCTAAAAACTAAATTAAAAAATATGACAACGCTAATATATCAGAGTCAGAAACCAAAACACTTAGTGGCCTGTCTGATGTTGATAGTAAATGGTGAGAAAAGTGACTGTCAATGTCAGAAAATAAAGTTACTTACTAATAACTTTATGAGGAACAAAACCTAACATGAAGTAATAACAGATATGCAAAAAGAAAAACGGAACTTTTGTACCATGGATGGAACTGGTTGGGTCAACATGTCCCATGAAGTGCAATGTGAAAGTGGGGTATGGCACTCCAGTAAAAGTCTCCATATGACAGGGATTAATTGTTCAATTCATAGCTGTTATACTACATTTTTCTTTGATATTATTGTCACTGTCTCTATGCTCACTAGTATGGATTTATTCACATGTGCATGTTAAATTTAGCACACAGGGGCTCAGCAGTTAGAATTGCTAGCCAAGCATTGGATTAGATAGCCAAAGACAACTGGAGGATTGTATAGTCAGCTTAACAAACACGGATAGTGTATTTCTGTCCTCTGTCAGCACAAAATCTTCTTTTCAACTTGGAGATGAGGAGACCGGCATGTAAAGCGCACTTATGATATTTCTGTATTTTGTGGAGGAGGAGTTCACCCCTTGTTTGGAGACAACAGAAGGCCAGCAAGTGAAGCAAGACATTATTTAAAGGCTTGTACAACAGCCAGACCCTTTGAGGCTGTGTCGACAAAGTTTCAAAAAACCTCCCAGCGTGGGGACGAGAAATGGCAGCCTGTGTTGATCCAGATTCCCACCTGGATAAAAGTCTGTCCATTTGCCTCCCGTCTGTAACCACGTTAACCAGTCAATAAATGTAAGCTAAAAGATATTTTTCTCATGTGATTCTTGTACATGCCGTAATCGCGATGGGAGGGATATAAGCCTTTACTGGTATATTACTATATTGTTTAGTTACTTAATATGTCGCAATTTCAAAACAACACATTTCCAAGAGAGCTAATGCCTCTTTAGGAAACAATAGCTTTGTCCATCCATCCATCCATCCATACTCTTCCGCTTATCTGAGGTCGGGTCGCGGGGCAGCAGCAAGCAGAGGCCCAGACTTCCCTCTCCCAGCCACTTCTTCCAGCTCTTCGGGAGAATCCCAAAGGCGTTCCCAGGCCAGCAGAGACATAGTCCCTCCAGCGTGTCCTGGGTCTTCCCCGGGCCTCCTCCCGGTTGGGCGTGCCGGAACACCTCACCAGGGAGGCGTCCAGGAGGCATCCTGATCAGATGCCGAGCCACCTCATCTGACTCCTTCGATGTGGAGGGCAGCGGCTCTACTCTGAGCCCCTCCCGGATGACTGAGCTTCTCACCCTATCTTTAAGGGAAAGCCCAGACACCCTGCGGAGAAAACTCATTTCAGCCGCTTGTATTCGCGATTTCGTTCTTTCGGTCACTACCCATAGCTCATGACCATAGGTGAGGGTAGAGCGTGGTCGACCGACTGGTAAATTGAGAGCTTTGCCTGTGGCTCAGCTCCTTTTCACCACGACAGACCGATGCAGAGCCGCATCACTATGGATGCGCACCGATCCGCCTGTCAATCTCACCCTCCATTCTTCCCTCACTCGTGAACAAGACCCCGAGATACTTGAACTCCTCCACTTGGGGCAGGATCTCTCCCCAACCCTGAGAGGGCACTCCACCCTTTTCGGCTGAGGACCATGCTCTCGGATTTGGAGGTGCTGATTCTCATCCCAGCCCCTTCACACTCAGCTGCGAACCGATCCAGAGAGCTGAAGATCACGGCCTGATGAAGCAAACAGGACAACATCATCTGCAAAAGCAGTGACCCAATCCTGAGTCCACCAAACCGGACCCCTTCAACACCCTGGCTGCGCCTAGAAATTCTGTCCATAAAGTTATGAACAGAATGGTGACAAAGGGCAGCCCTGGCGAGTCCAACTCTCACTGGAAGCGGGCTCGACTTACTGCGGCAATGCGGACCAAGCTCTGACACGGTTGTACAGGGACCAAACAGCACTTATCAGGGGGGTCCGGTACCCCATACTCCCGGAGCACCCCCAAAGGTCAAGCGCCTTTTCCAAGTCCACAAAACACATGTAGACTGGTTGGGCAAACTCCCATGCACCCTCAGGACTCTGCTAAGGGTGAAGAGCTGGTCCACTGTTCACGACCAGGGCCGAAAACCACACTGTTCCTCCTGAATCCGAGGTTGACTATCCGGACCCTCCTCTCCAGAACCCCGAATAGACTTTTCCAGGGAGGCTGAGGAGTGTGATCCCTCTATAGTTGGAACACACCCTCCGGTCCCCTTTTTAAAGAGGGGACCACCACCCAGTCTGCCAATCCAGAGGCACTGTCCCGATGTCCATGCGATGTTGCAGAGGCGTGTCAACCAAGACAGTCCTACAACATCCAGAGCCTTGAGGAACTCGGTATCTCATCCACCCGGGGCCCTGCCACCAAGGAGTTTTGACCACCTCGGTGACTTCAGTCCCAGAGATGGGAGAGCCCACCTCAGAGTCCCCAGGCTCTGCTTCCTCATTGGAAGGCATGTTAGTGGGATTGAGGAGGTCTTGAAGTACTCCTCCCACCGACCCTAGCGTCAGTGAGGTCAGCAGCGCATCCCACCATATCACGGTGTTGACACTGCACTGCTTCCCCTCCTGAGGCGCGGACGGTGGACCAGAATCTCCCTGAAGCCGTCCGAAGTGGTTCTCCCACTCCCAAACTTTTGCCTCAGTTTTGCCTCAGCAACAGCAAGCAGCGTTCGCTTGGCCTGCGGTACCTATCAGCTGCCTCCAGAGACCCACAGGACAAAAAGTCCTATAGGACTCCTTCTTCAGCTTGCGGCATCCCTCACGCGGTGTCCACCAGCGGGTTAGGGGATTGCCGCGACAGGCACCGACCACCTTGCAGCCACAGCTCCGGTCAGCCCTCAACAATAGAGGCCGCGGAACATGGCCCATTCCCGGACTCAATGTCCCCACCTCCCTCGGGGCGTGGTTGAAGTTCTGCGGAGGTGGGAGTTGAAGCTACTTCTGACAGGGGACTCTGCCAGCCGTTCCCAGCAGACCCTCACAACCGTTTGGGCCTACCAGGTCTGACCGGCATCTTCCCCACCATGAAGCCAACTCACCACCAGGTGGTGATCAGTTGACAGCTCCGCCCCTCTCTTCACCCGAGTGTCCAAGACATATGGCGCAAGTCCGGCGACCGACCACAAAGTCGATCATCGACCTGAGGCCTAGGGTGTCCTGGTGCCAAGTGCACATATGAACACCCTTATGCTTGAACATGGTGTTAGTTATGGACAATCCGTGACACGCACAGAAGTCCAATAACAAAACACCACTGGGGTTCAGATCGGAGGGGCCATTCCTCCCAATCACGCCCTTCCAGGTCTCACTGTCATTGCCCGTGAGCATTGAAGTCTCCCAGCAAACAGGGAATCCCAGAAGGTATGCCCTCTAGCACCCCTCAGAGGACTCCAAAAGGGTGGATACTCCAAACTGCTGTTCAGCATACGCACAAACAACAGTCAGGACCCTTCCCCCCCCGAAGGGGAGGAGGCCACCCTCGTCCACGGGGTAAACCCCAATGCACAGGCTCCAGTGGGGGCAATAGGTATGCCCACACCTGCTTGGCACCTCTCACTGGGGGCAACTCCAGAGTGGTAGAGAGTCCAGCCCCTCTCAAGGAGATTGGTTCCAGAATCCAAGCTGTGCGTCGAGGTGAGTCTGACTAGCTGGAACCTCTCGACCTCGCGCACTAGCTCAGACTCCTTCCTCTTCAGAAAGGTGACATTCCACGTCCCAAGAGCCAGCTTCTGTAGCCGAGGATCAGACCTCCCAGGTCCTTGCCTTTGGCCACCACCCAACTCACACTGCACCCGAAGTTTTTGGCCCATCCTATGGGTGCAGGCCCAGCCACCAGGCACTCGCCATCGAGCCCCACCTCCAGGCCTGGCTCCAGAGGGGGGCCCTGGTGACCCCGTCCGGGCAAGGGAAAACGTCGTCCAAAGTTTTCGCTCATCATTGGAGGTTTGTTGAACCGCTCTTTGTCTCATTCCTCACCTATGACCAGTTTGCCTTGGGTGGCCCTACCAGGGGCATTAAGCCCCAGGCAACAGAGCTCCTAGGATCATTGGGACAAGCAAACCCCTCCACCAGATAAGGTGACGGTTCAAGGAGGGGTCATAGCTTTGTATTAGAAGGAAAATAAATTTAAGTTTGGCTTTTTAGGGAGCTATGGATCTCCTGAAAAAAAGTATTGGCACTCCCCCCCACTTGGGGGCATCACTACTCGCAGCCTTTCCTTTCCAATTTTAGACTTAATATGGCCAGTCTGCCTCTGATTTGTGAGAAATTAGCATTAATTTTAAACTGTTTTAATCTACTTATTATATAACCTGAACCAGAGCTGCCAGAATATCACTTTTTGAATATAATTTGAGTTTAGTTGATAAAAGTGTTATTCAAAGGGTGACATTCAATTTGTAAAACAACAGTTGTTGTTGGATTTTCTTTTTTTCCACCTTGCACTAATTTTGCCATCGTGTTACTGCAGACATGTTATATACAACTCCGCTGTATTTTGCACGTCATTCTTTGTTTAACCTTTTCATAATTTTTAATGGTTATCATCACAATTATCTGCACAGCTCTTCACAACATAGTTTGGGTCAGTTTTTCTAACCCTCTGTCCCTCTTTTTAATCCACAGTTGCATTCAGAGCAGATTTTTAATCAAATCCCCAGTACTCTTGTAGTGGTTGAGAAATGTTCAGATTCACAATGACTTTAAATGGTGATTTATTTATTTTATTACAGGGAAACACACCCAGCGTCGACCCAGCACATTCACACTCAAACATAAAGACATGCATTAAAGCGTTTAAAATGAACTGGTAATAAGGTATACATTAAACAACTAAAGAAGGAAAAATTCACTTTACAGTCCACAAACAGTCCGGTTTCTCAGATGCGATGAGAATGAAGATCGATTGAGATGCCAAGTGAACAGTTTCTTGAATGTTATGAAAGTCTGGTCCTACTGTGTTCCAGGGGTTGAATGAAAATTTGTAGAAGTTCGAAGCGCTCCCTGGACAAAAACATTTAGCATCCCAGATGAAATCACATGAACAAGCAGACACAAGTCAATCATATAAATCCAGAAAGATACTGCAATCCAATAGTTTGTAATCCAGAGGTGGAGTGAAGCATAGAAACACAAAAGATGGACAATCAACCTTTTTTGCCAGCTGCTTCTGCCACATTTTTAAAGCCTGCGCCATACCTCATTTCCTCCAGAAAGCCCAGTGGCATACCCAAAGCTGACTGATGAAGTACTACCAGGGCTGCTGGCATTTGTAGTTAATTTAAGTAGCGCTTCTCCATCCCCAACCCCTAGGCCATTTTGTTCAGCCAAACCAAAATTTGAGGTTGGAAATGTTGACAGTGTCCACTTTCTAGGTTCCTAGCAATCCCCAGTCTGTTCAGAATTGGTCACAAACTTTCTGCTGTACAATGGTGGTGTGGTTGACCCATTTAGGAGTCAGTTTATCAGTTTACTTGTCGGAGGCTTTGTAAAAGGAATGTGTCCTCCTCACCAACTGAGAACTGGGCAGGCTTGTGTTTTAGGTTGTATGACTGAGATTGTCTGGACTGGGATGCCATCATCCTCTCCTTCACGTGGTGCGCAATGAGGAGAATGGTCTGGGGCTGGTCATGCATAGCTGTGTCTGGTTTGGGTGATTTGTGCCCTTTCTAGCAGAACAGTAAGCTGTCTGCCTAAAGCTAACAATCCAGGGACTCACCAGTAACCTCATACACCACTGTGTTCAATTCAAACTTCGTTCATGCAGCCATTCAGTGCACTCCTGATGATAGTCTCATACAAGGGTGCAACCATGGGCTTCAGTTGTGGTCAATCAACTACAGTCTCGCCTAACACATCACTATGTAAGAAATTCCAGTCTTGCTTCCTCACTGGTCATAGTACAGAAATGGCCTTAACACATGTTATAAAAAACAACTACAACACCACAATTTATGTCTTGAATAGCCCACAATCACACAAGAAGTGCTGCAATGAGGCTTTAACAGGCCCTGTTTTTAGACAGCCCCCTAGCCTTGACTCCCTAAGAACACAAGGAAAAACTCCTGAAAAAAACAAGAAACATTGGGAAAGCCATTCATAGAGAGACCCCCTTCCAGGTAGTTTGTATGCAATAGGAGTCAGAAAATGGGATAAATACAACAACACAGAACAAAGTAATCCTCTTCACATTGCTACATGGCTAGATTTATTCAAAGTCCTGGAGACCTCGGCCATCAAGCTACCTTCCCCGTTTTGGCCATTCCACAGCTGCCCAGTTTGATATCCTCTGATGAAGTAAATTTTACACTTTAATAAATTATGCCACATTCTACAGATTTTCTTTGACATTAGCGTGTCATTTAAAGCACTCAGTACAAAACTAAATACAAAGATGTTGTATCGTGTTAGCCATTATGAATATAGCGAGAAGTCAAGCAAAATGACCGCTTTTATTGGCTAACTAGAAATATTACAATATGCAAGCTTTCGAGCAACTCAGGCTCCTTCTTCAGGCAAGGATGGAATACAGAAACTGGAGTTCACTGTGTTTATATGGACACGGCATTGGAAAACCTTTAAGTGAGACATCATAAATGTAGAAAATTAATAGACCACTGCCGGCTAAGATTCATTTAGCAAGAGAGGAGAACAATGTCTAGTCGAGATCTTCTGATAAGAGGACTGTCCACCAAAGTCTTTTGAAGTTTCTGATGAGTTTTTCCATACAATGTGGGTCTGTAGTCAGGTTGTCTGTGTCAGTGCGAGAGACGCACACAATCCTCATACCTGGCCATAAAACTGTTGTCTCTATTCAGACCATGTTGTAATGTATTAAATGTTAACATCAGTTTCACTTCCCATTCTCTTCTCTCTTGTTGTGTTCTGAAGTTGTCAATAAGCCCTGTGACTTTAAAGTCCCGCTCACAATGTCCATGGCTGTTGAAGTGGGCCGCTACAGGAACATCTGTGATGCCAGGAATGATGTGGTACCTGTGGAAATTCAACCTCTGGTGGAGTGTTTGTCCGGTTTCTTGCACACAGAGTGCAGTGTCAGGACATTTCATGCAGAGAATTAGGTAGATCACATTAGATGATCTGCAGGAAAATGACCCCTTTATGAGATGTTCAAGTTGGCAGTGTGGTATAACTACACAGTCTGTATTATAAATATGAGCACACGTTTTACATGTTTTCTATGGGCTGTTGGTTTGCACCTCACTATGCAAACTTAATTATTGCAAATTGGAGGAAGATTTTATGTCAACGTGCATCTTAAAACCAATGTTGTACCTCTGTTACATAGATGACATCTTCTTTATCTGGACTGCCAGTGGGAAGGACCTCCTCCATTTTTATAATGAATTTAATTCTTTTCACCCTAACAAAAAGCTGAAACTGAATTAATCAAAAACAGAAGTCAGTTTCCTTGACACCACCGTTCAACTGAAAGATAACACCCTTGTAATTTCTGTTTTTCACAAACCGACAGACAGACGGACCTACCTGAGAAGTGACAGCTTCCACCCCAAGCATACAAGGCACTCCATTATTTTCAGCCAAGCAGTACGTTACCACCGTATTTGCTCAGACCCGACAGACCGGGATAAACAACTGCAGGAGCTCAGATAAGATTTCATCAGACAAGGTTATACCCCCAAAACAACAGACACTCAAATAAGAAGAGCTACTGCCACACCCAGAGACCACCTTCTGGAAAATAAAAACAAAGACAACAAGAACTGCATCCCCCTTGTTGTCACTCATAACCCACATCTTGAAGCACTTCGAAAAATTATAAAAGAACTTCAGCCAATGCTACACAACGACCAAACACTGAAAAATGGACTTCTAGAACCTCCCATCCTGGCATACAGACAACAGCCAAACCTACAGCAACTAATTGTCCAAAGCATCCTAAGTGACCCAACAGAAAATGGCACATCTCCCTGCCTACAGAAAAGATTTATAATACAGGCCATGTAATTATACCACACTGCCGACTGGAACATCTGTGTGGGAGAAACTGGAGAAACACTCCGCCAGAGAATGAACTTACACAGGTGCCACATCAAGCATGGCGACAGAGATGTTCCTGTAGCAGCCCACTTCAACAGCCATGGACACTGTGAGAGAGACTTTAAAGTCACAGGGCTTATGAGCAACTTCAGAACACAGCAAGAGTGAAAAGAATGGGAAGTGAAACTGATGCTAACATTGAATACATTACAACATGGTCTGAATAGAGAGAAGAGTTTTATGGCCAGGTATGAGGATTGTGTGCGTCTCTCAGGCTGACACAGACAACCTGACTACAGACCCACATGGTATGGAAAAAATCATCAGAAACTTCAAAAGACTTTGGTGGACAATCATCTAGTATTTTACTCTGCTTTGTTATTCTTTATTCTATTTAATGCTTTGCTATCTGTTTCATTGTTCTATTCAGGAAAACATTTGTATCCGATGTTACATATACCCTGCTGTTTTTTCTAAGACTCTGTGAAGTGCCTTGAGCATTGGAAAGGCGCTATATAAATAAAATGTATTATTATTATTATTATTATTATTATTATTATTATTATCATCTAATCCATGGATCTTGACCATACAATGTTCTTCTCTCTTGCTAAATGAATCTTAGCCTGCAGTAATCTATTCATTTTGTACATCTAATATGTCTCATTTGAAGGTTTTCCAATGCTGTGTCTATATAAACACAACCAATAAAATGGTTCATTTTGCTTGACTTCTCAAAACTAAATGCAAAAATATGCCTTTTCCATCTTAAAAATGTTAGGAAATTTAATGCATTTTCAAAATATGCAGGGTACTTTAAAATTACTGAAGGAAACTACCAACAGTTGATACTAAATATACCAGACTGGTCAATATCGTAAGGTATTCATTGATCCCTTTGGTTTTGCTCTTTGAACACTAGTGAATTCATATTGTGTAAGGGAGACAGCTGCTGGAATTGTTCAGGTAGGTTTGGTGTATTGCTGATGTTTGTAATTTATAAAACTATACTTTCAAATTGGTGAATAATTCTGTTTCACATATTGTAGCAGTTTAGATTGGTCCATTGGCGTGGCAGTTAGCAGTCTATAGCTGGACAGAAAACACAAACACTGTAGACTGAAGTTTGGAGGAATCCCAGAGATGGCCAGAAAATGAAACAAGACAGTAGACCAATGCCAAAAATTTGATTGAGAAGAAGAATAATGACAACATATCCTTCACTGGTGGCACAACTAATAGCTGCATTTGAAACCAACTGTAAAATTTTTAATCGGCCAAAACATTTCTTTTTCAAGACGATGAGACAAAAGGCATTTCATCTCGCGCACAGCTGTCCATTTAAACAGTCTCATGGATAATAATTGAAGCATTTCACAATTTATACTTTCTTCATCTAAGAATCAGTTTTACATATTTGTTTATTAAATATTTTTGTAACAATAACTCTTATTCAAAAATAACAACAATAGTAGAACATTATTCCTTGTGTTAGTAGATGATGTACAATTTGTATTTTTTAACACTTTACAGAGCACAGATTGGGTTATCGTAGGCTTTTCAGATGGCAACTGATGTGAAGATGGCCTTGACTGATGTGTGTTAGTGGTCGAGGGTCTGTGACTGACTGTTGTTCAATTTTCTTAAACATAACATTTGTGAAAGTATACCCAATGCAGTGTATTAAGGAATAAAGTTAACTGTAACACAAGTAGTAGGTACAGGGGGTAACTGGGAGAAGAGGGTCAAGGGAGAAGGTGCTGAGAGACCAGATGGATGGCAGGTGTATTTCTGCTGTACTAACGTTGTTCAGAAGTTTACTGGTTTGAGTGTTCATTAAAAATAAATAACTTAAAATGCAAATGTGTGATTCCAGACTGCAAATTACTTATCCCACTAGGGTAGTTCCATATAATTAACAAATGAAAAATATCTATTAATACAAAATGACCAATGCTAACATAAAAGCACTGTCAATATTACTCTATGAAAGTAGAAAAGCAACTGAAATAAGTTCCCCATCTCTCTATTAATGTTACTTAAAACACAGTCATTTGCTAAAATTATAGAAATAAGTGTAATGCACTACTGCCACTCACCTATTGTTTGGTTGCTGCCACCTCCCTCAAATTATAACGTAGCCTTTCCCCTCAGCAATGCCATCCACCTTTCTGTACACTTAAAATTATAATATTCAAATTTCTGGCAGTTTAAGTGACATCTTATTACTCCCAAACATTTCTTAGAAATTACATATATGATCTATCTTAGCTCAATAACTAAATATATCCTTTAATATGACCACATTTATAGGATACAAAACAAATAAATAAATACAAGTTTGATACCACAGTTCTACTTCAGCCGTTGTGTGTCATCAGGGTCCTTTTCTCTCTTCTCTTAGTCTTAAATCTGCACTCTGCTGCATCCATTCCTACCTCACTGTCACTTCTCACCAATTCAGCATTTTACGCGGCACCCACATACTGGGACAACTTACATTCAGAGTAATCAGTGTATGAAGTCCTCCTAAAAGCTCAGTGTTCCACAGTATCACCAATTCTGGTAGGTTGCAACTTCACTCCATCTCTTTGTCTCTAACCTCCATCTGCTTCATACTTCCCCAATGGCTGCTTCTCTTTTTTATGGATTCCTTATTCTATTTATGCTGAAAACAATTCACTGGGATGGCTAATGTCTGTCTTTTCTTCAGCTTCTGTTCACAAGTCTTCAGCTTGCCCTTTTTTTACTGCCCACATCTCATCCAGCTTCGGACCGCCACTTGTTCTTTATAGGAACAATTCTCTGGGACTGCACTGCTTCTTTATGTTCTCCCTCTGATTTCACGTCTCCGAACACTACATCAAAATCAGTACTCAATGCCCACGTCCACCTCTCACAACACGCCAACTCGTTTTTTTTTTCAGTCTTCTTCTTTTTTCTCTTATCTGTTGCCACTCCTCTTCCATTTCTTTTAGTGCTTCCTTCTTATTGTGTTTTATTAGTGGGTGGCGTCAGACCTATCAGAGTGCAACTTACTTTTTACCCAAATCCCCCAGCATCACATAAGCAAGAACTTCAGAGGAATGGATTTATTGTATGACAGGAATAAAAAACATAACAATAACCTTAAAGATCGTAATATAATTCTAGTCTGAAGATAATGGAAGAAAAAGTGGATGATCAAGTGTGGATAAACTGTAATGCATGCTCAGCCTGTTGTGTGTTATACCACTAAGTAACTAGCACTGAGCAAACTGTATTTCTGCTCCATCTTTGCTATTACAGGCCAGTGTGGTCCAATCTTCTGGCCACAGATCAACTATAGTTCCATTTCTGGATGTGTCTGTAGGAGTTTCAGTTAGCACTTGCAGAAATCAGGACCTTAGCCCCCTCTGTGATAGTCACATGAAGTGACACACAGATAAACATCTGAAGAGTGGAGTTTTGAACAACTTGTGTGTGTATATGAAATCAAAGAGAGGGGGTCTGTCCCTCTTGGGGTTTTGTGCAAGTCTTCCGTGTATTCTAAATAAAACATTTACCATTGATGAGGGGCTATTTTATGTGTGATGGAGAAGAAGGTCAGGGGCTTGAGGTGATTATCTGTGTATATCTGGGACTAAAAGATCAGGAGCTGGGTGCCAGTGATCATGAGCATAAGATCCTAAAGACCCCCACTTTCTAACACCATTGTCCATTTCTAAACCTGTCGTATTTATATCAGCTGGAGCAGCTGTGCCTTTTATGTGTTATTAATGAGTTACAGTAGCTGCAAATTAATAATTTTGGTTCTTTACAATAATAATCTGGAGATACTTTTTGTTCAATCAATTTAGTCTTACTGTATATACAATTACATAATTGATTTCTATTTCTATTTATTTCAATAGAAGTAACTTTTTTTGTACTTCTCAGGAGCAGCAGAAGGGCGCAGCTGTGTGAGTTGCTTGTGTACGCACGCTCCCTCCATGTAGTCTGACTGACTTGAATTGGGCATCCGAGGGGCTGTCAGATGAGTAAAACAGGAAAATCTACAAAGTATTCAAGCTCAAGTAACCAATCTCAAGTTACATTTGAAACAGCAAACTAATTCATAGAAATTTCACAGAACGTTTCTCCATTTTAAGATTTTAAGATGAATGAGTTTATAAATTTGCCAGTGTTTTTCAATGGAAAATTTGGAAACAGGAAAACAAGAGCAATCCGTCTGACATAATTCAACAAAAATTGAACTGTGTGGATAAATTGCTTTGAAGAGCAAAGTGTGCCACATTTCAACTAAATTGGTTGATGTAGGGCTGAGCTGTTTTATGTGGACAGACAGACAGACAGACAGACATTGGCTATTGCAATAGGTGCTTCATGCATTAGTCCTCATTCTTTCTAAACCACCACACTGGATACGACTTTAGTGAAGAATATAAATGTCTCTCCATCCACCTGGAGTTTGTTCTTTGTGCATTTTTCCATGATTCTCCCATAGTTTAAACAAGTGCACTCCAGTCAACTGTCCATTTTAAATGACCTCATAAACTCTGTGTGTGGACCTCAGTTGTGTGGCTGTGACGATGTGGGTTTTGCTGCCTGCTCCCATCCGCTGTTCGGGAGCCCTTCAACCCTATACCGTCAGTAATGCTACCGATGAGCTAGACAGTGAGGCAACAACAAAGCAAGGGGATGATGTACAAAGTGCAATGTGCTTTTATTTAAAACAATAAAACAAAACAGTGTTTAAATAAATTGTGCAGTGATTCAAAAGTTAAAAAGATCTTCATTAAATAAATAATCCATAAAACAGAAGTGAAAAACGTGGAGGTTAAAATCCATTAGAAAAAACAACCTTTAAAACAACGAGGTTAAACCCATGCTGGAAGCTGTTTCTTTAAAAATCCGGTGCATCCTGTTTGTACTACTGGCGGCCCCCTACTTCTCCCGTCTGGACTTCTCAATAGGGGAGTCGCCCCTACATGCAGCTGACCTTCTCAATGTCTATTTCTGCTGTCACGATTGCCTCACTGATCCTTGGCTCCGGTCGGCTCCTTCGGACAGCGACTTGGGAATTCCCCCGCGACCAAGGCTCTCATGCTGGGGACACCACGTCCCAAGTCCTGACTCCCGCTGCCTTCTGTGGCCTTAAGCGGAGAGTCACCCACCTTCCGGTCATTCCTGTCCTCCAAAGCAAACTCTGCGGGAGCGACCACAACTACTACTTCTTCCAGGTGTCGGCCAAACACCCAGGCTGCCTGCTCAGCTGCTGTGAGCCTAACTCTCGCTCGCTCTCCTGCACCAACTTGCTTGCTCGCTTGCTTCCTTCTGCAACCTCTGTTTCCTTCTCTTCTTTTTCTCTTTCCTTTTTTTCTTCCCCCTTTCTATCCGACTCGTGTTTCTATATATGCCTAGTGGACATAGCAGCTGCAGCACATTAGCAATCTCATGAACAATCGCAGATGTGGGCAGTCTCTCACCTGTGCACTTATGTGAGAAACGGCCACACCAGAGCGCCCGAGATCCGCTACTGCCACCACGTCCCCTCGTCATGCCGCAAGCGCGGTGATTACTTATTTAAAAAAACTGGCCTTTGCAGAGAGAGCTGTGGACCCATAACACCACAGTGGCCTTTGATTCAGAACGAGGTACTTGAATGCCCTTTATGTAGCCTGGATAGTCTCGAAGATGAAGCCATTGTGAAACAAGGCTTGTCATGTATCATCCCTAATAGTTAAACTAGTTTTGATGTTTTTTATTTTTAGGTTCAGGACCTTACAGAGCACAACTAAAGTTAGAAGCGAGAGAAATTGTGGAATCAAAATGGAAAAACAGCAGAGTACTACTGGCCAAATACGTGAAGGAGCTTCAGTTTAAATACACACCACTTGTTCTGGTGAATGACGTGTCTGACGCGTTTACCCTGAAAACAAATACAAAAAGTCACGTAAAAAGAAAAGTAAAAGGTACATTCCTAAAGAAGACAAGCCAATTAACATTAAGGACCTGCTGACCATGAAAGAAAAGAAGATCCTACTGGTGGGGAAGCCTGGAATTGGGAAAACCTTCTGTGTCCTCCAGTTACTGAATCTGTGGGCTGAGAGCAACGATGACGATGCACTCTATGTCTTTTATTTCGATGCAGAAAGAGTGCACCAATTTAGAGACTCTGCAGATCTGAGGTCCTTACTGTTCAGTTACTGTAAACCAAAGAGAACAATTGAAGATGATCTTTTAAGAGATATTGAGAATGGAAACGCCAATGTGCTCATCATATTTGATAGTATTGATGAAATACAGCAGACATCCCAGGATGAGAAGATTGAAAGAGTTATTGATAGAATATTAAAAAAATCTGATTTGAAAAAAGCAAAGATCATTATTACTGGTCGACCTTCTGTAGAAGACCATGAGCTATCAGACTGGGCAGACTGTAGAGTGGAAGTACGTGGATTTGGTGAAAAATCAATTTCTGAATATTACAAGAGTACACTTGAAGGCCAACCCATATGTGAGGAAGTTGTGATGTTGTATGAGAAGAACATCAATGTCTTCAGTCTCTGTCATGTCCCAGATACGCATTCATAGTCGTGTGCTACATGTTGAGTGAAGGCCGCATGAAGTCACAACAGAAAATCTCCTCTGTGAGCACTCCAAGTACGGTCACTGAGCTCTATGTGCACATATTCCGTCATTGTGTCGGTCAGCACATGTTAAAGAGGCCACATTCTAAGAAGGCAAAGATTGATAAGTACACTGCAGACAATAAAGAGGAGATAATGATACTAGCCAAAAAAGCTTTCAATGCCATTTTGAGTAAAAGTGTCAATCTAATTGATCGTCATCTGGAAGAAACTCCTTATCAATCCATCAAACGTTGTTTCTTAGGTTCCACCAGCATTGACGAGACGCTTACCTCCAAAGAAACCTGCTTTGCCTTTCTCCATAACACAATGCAGGAGTTTTTTGCTGCTGTTTGGATTTTGGAAAATAAAAACGACATCAGCGACATATTTCATCGCATCCTGACCGCGGGTGAAAGTCATCTGAAGTATGTGATTTATTTCCTATGTGGACTTTTTGCCAAAAAGAATTCCAAATTAATGTCAAATTTATTTCAGGAAAACCCCCCAAAAGCCATCTCAGAGTCTGTAATCCACAACGTAATCGAGCTCATTCAGTCATCTGAAGAGGACATTGGAGGAGAGGAACGGATTTTGTTTGCTTGCCAGTGTTTATATGAGGCCCAGTCAACTAAGGCGTGTGCTCAAGTTTTGGAGGCCATCGATTTTGAGTTCTGTCTGGAGGACGAGCACATTGACCCGCACCAGAGCCGTGCAGTGACCTACGTAGTGAACGAAGCAATCAAGAGAGCGTATTCAGATTTGGAAATGCAGGACCTCCGGCTCTTCAGTCTTGGCTACAAACTGCTACTGGAGTGTACAGAAAGTTACAGAGCATGGGGGTAAGTTTGTCTGATTGAAATTCATGTGTAGTCTGAAGTATTTATAGATGGAGATAGCAGCCACGAGTATCATCAAAAACTGGACAAACGTCTGAGTCAGGGAAAATGTGAATTCAATGTACTTATTCTTGAAAGAATGTCACGTTAGATGTTTAAATGATATTTATATTTACAGGCTAGTGCACAGCATGCTGTTACAAATGCAGACGGTTAAAACACACCAGACGATTACATGCAGTAATTATTCTTACATAATGTGGTTTAACTAGAGGAGGAGGTGGCTGGCATGTGTTGTAATAAAGAATTGGTGGATCTTGTCCAGATGTTCTTTAGGGAGAAATCATACACCTCCAAAGAGGCACATGAGGAGATCAGAGAGATAAAAATAGGTGGGTCACAAGCAGACATGAATGCAAGGCAAGAGGTGCATTCTGTTTGGCGGCATTAGGACCTGGTGCAGCTGGACAGTGGTTCTGATAACTCTGAGGTAAGGATGAAGAGCTAGAGGAGGACACATTCATTAGGAGGACTGAAATGTAGTTGTTTTCCAGCGACTCAGAGCATCATACAGTGTATTGCCTTCTGGGTGCACATGTTTGAGACCTCCCTTGAAGGGTTTATAAGCCTTTGCCAAAGCCAAGTAGGTTAGTGGAGGATTGGGGAGCAGGGAGTGAAGGACAGGCCGGGTTTACAATTTCACATAATGGGACAAGCAGTAGTGTAGTATCAAATTCACATAAGTGCCATAGTAGTGTAAATAACAAATTAAAATTGCTAATTTAATGCCAGGAGTATCTAGATATATATAATACAAAGTCGACTCACTCATCAAGAAAACCCTCTTTCCTGATTAATTTAAAAGCTGAAGTTCAGTAGGATGGTTCATCTAAGGCAGTAGGTATCTGCTAAGATAGGACTGCTAAGGTTCACTGAAGCTGAAGTCACTTGTGGTTACTTAACAATTGAGATGTGTTATGAATACAGGAGGAGTTAGAGTTCCTCATTCCCAAGACAATAAGCTGTGACTGACGACACTAGTGCAGCTCAGAAGGGTGTGGGTGGCACTGTACACAGAGCTGGCAACCCCATCACTCATCATAGGTGAGTCCAATACACATGCTTAACACCAAGGGATACCCCGCTCCACCCCCCTTGATTTATTATACCCTTAACCCATGCATGGAAAAGTCTTGTACTCGTGGAAACATCACTGTCAAAATTGCAATGTAAGGGCACAATATTTACTTCCTCAACTAGGGTACCAAAAATGCTAGTGCCTACACTGACTGTACATATAGTTCACAATATTATTTTTATTCTATAAGGTGCTATATGTGACTGAATTAATTCTTCATAGTACATACACCCTTTTTTTGTCTCATACACAATATCTTTAAAGGCCTACACTGCGTACTGAAATTAATACATTCTCTGTTGTAATAATAGTTAATGAACTTGATTCACTTTTGCCAGTGATCTCTTGCTCAGATCACAACAGTACATAAAATGTATCTTTATATTTTGTCTCATGCACTACATACAAACATTCATTGACTTGAGTGTAACGAACTTATAACAGCTAAATGTTGTGAATTTGTGTGTTTCATGCTGTACATTTCCTGACAAACAGCATTTAGATGTGAACATTACTCGCACTTCTCAAAATCTCATGACACATCTCCACATGAAACAAAAAAATCTGTTCATTGGTATTTTACAGAAATGTTCTATTAAACAAAGATTTACAGTATATTCCATTGTTTTGTACTTCTCAAAAAGTCTGATTCCTGACCTCCTGACTCAAGGATTTGTGTGTGTAGGGGGGCATTTCTGTAAGGCATGCATACATTTTAGTATATAATACAATTTTACAAACATTTAACTCACTGTAAACATCATTGCTTTTTGTAATAAGTTGAACTTAAACGTGATTCAGTTTTACTTTATTGTTGGGCTATGGCAAAGACCAAAAAAAAAGCTTGAGCACGCAATTAATGAAAACATGAAATGTAATTCTTAAGTGAACGATGTAAATAAGTAAAAATCGCTAACATGTAGTAAGAATTATTATCCTGACTCCATCCATTTTCTAAATCTGCTTTATCCTGAGCAGAGTTGCTGGAAAGCTGAAGCTTATACCAGCAAGCATAGGGTTCAATTCTTTCAAGGCAGGTGAACATCTATACTCAAAATTCCCATTAGTACTACTGGTAATCCATTTTAGTTCAAAAGTTGTACAATTTCCTGTAAAAATTGTGTTTTGCATTGATCAATAACAAAAGCCAAAGTCAGTTACTGGGAAAAGCAGGAATTGATCTACAGCAGGAGTGTTTTATTCCTGGACAATTGTATGTGGCAACCGTAGGTACGGGAACGCGATTCCTACACTTCACAACCAGCAAAGGAAATGGACGATATTTGAAGGCTAAAATAGCATTACCATATTTGGTCCTCGGTCCCTCTTGTCCACTATGCACGCCCTTAAATAACTGGCCAAACTTCACACAGAAAAGAAAATGGGACTGATAAATATATTGAAATTTGAGGTTTAAATTTTGTGTGGGATTGCCGGCCATGTATCCTGGCCAACAACCCCAAACCGCCAGATGGAGCCATCCCTGTAACATGGAAGGGCCCCGAATTCCAGCAGGGCATCATGGAACTTGGAGTTTTCCACCACAGACTTGCTGGATACCATGGGGGCCACCGGAGGATGCTGCAGGGAGGCCCAGGGACTTATTCTTTCCCTATAGCCCGAAAGTATTTCACAATCGCGGAAACGGAAGAAATGATATACTTCCAGGCTGAAGAAAAAGAGAAGATTACCCGACCCGGAAGTGTTGGATAATCACATGGACTGAGGGCTCAGAAACACTTCCGGGTCGAGGAGTATAAAGGACTGTGGGAGATCCCAGACAGACGAGCTGAGTTGGGAGGCAGGTTGGCTAAGCGTCTGGGAGTTTGGAGGATTGTTTATTGTTTATTGAGAATTGTGGAGAGGAGCGTGCTTTTGTGCACATTATTATTATAATTAATTATTTGGACTTTTATCTGGTATCTGACGTGTGGTCTGAGGGTACAAGGAGCAAGAAAGCCCTAATCTGTCACAATTTACTTGCCCGTGCCTAAGTGCTCATTAGTGATCTCCTTCCCCAGACGCTCCACAGCGGCCAAATCCTAACTCCCGGTTTGACACAGAAAAAACTATGACATAGAGAAAATAAAAAGAAAGATTTCACGTAGTACACAATTAAGGAGAAAAATCCTACAGTTCAGTTCCTACCGAAAATGGCACGAGGATCCACAACAGTCCTCTGGCGAAATGGCTCCTCTGCTGACTATCACACAGAATCGCACTCAGGAATCCGACTCACCAGATGGGAGCACCCAGAGAACACCAGTACCTGGCCTCTTCTCGGGGATTCATCACCTGAATATTTCTTTAGGGTGGCCACCCACAAATAGCAGATGTTCCTAGGTGAAGTAAGATTCTGAATGATTCTTAGATAGTCACCTCCTTGCCTTCAGCTTTTTCCTTTCTTTCTTTCTTCCTCCTCCTAGATCCGCCATTCCCCTTAAAAAGAAAGAGTTTCCCACCGAAACATCCTTTCCCCTCTCAGTCATTATGGAAACCTGACGCCGGCAACAGGCAGCTGGAATATTTACCGGGCGGGATCCTCCCAGACTGGAACATCATCAAAGGAGCCTGAAGGGCTATTTACAAACACCCTCTTAGCCAACATTATAAAGTGAAGGACAGTCCAGCAGGCCAATTCGACAGTCAAGTTATGTAGCCTTGCTACAATGTATGAGTCAGGAGCTCCAGTGAAGTACAGTAAAAATATTAGCCTTTGCAAAAATAATGTTTACAGAAAAGTACTTACATTGTACCTCTGATACATCTGATTAGCCGACCATAACTGAGGCCTATTAGCTTAGAATATTTCCCAGGCAAACCTAGATAACCAGCTAGTTAAAAATAAAATAAGACAGCTGAAATTCTGTGTAGCTGCACATAACTTAGATATAATAGGAATAACAGAAACCTGGATAAATGATAGACATATGAGCTAGTAGAACATAGAGAGGTACACATTGTTTAGGAAAGACAAGCTAAACAGAAACATTGTGGGAGTCGCCATTTATGTGACACAGAATTTAAATGTAAGGCTTCATCACTTATATAATGAGCCACATCTTAATGAGGACGTCTGAATTCATCTAGACAGCATTAGGAACAGATGCAAACAGTAATTTCAGTTTATATCTTTTAATAATGTAAAGAAACGGGGCTAATGTAGTCATGGGTGTCTTTCACACTAGAATTACCAGAGCCTACGAAAAAACATGTAAACCTGGCCTACCTTAAATCCCTTTGCACCTCTCCATCAGCATCTTTTGTCTTGTAAATGTGTCGATAAGCAGCAAACAGCCTGCTATCCCATCCCCCCACCACTGCAGAAGTTCTCCCAGTTCACGCCTTGATTATCTGTGAGTGAGCTACCTAGAATTATATAGAGTAAATAATTTCATGTGTGTTCCATGTCTACAACAATCTATGTAAACACATCATTAAAACAGAAACATTTTTCTTGTTTTAGTAATAAATAGCAAAGAAGGAGAAGAAGAGGGGGGAGACGTGTCCAGAGGCAGGAGGAGAGGAGGAAAATAAAGAGAGTGGAACTGAGGGTAGGAAGTTTGAATGTTGGCAGTATGACTGGTAAGGGGAGAGAGTTAGCGGATATGATGGAGAGAAGGAAGGTTGATGTATTGTGTGTGCAAGAGACTAAATGGAAGGGGAGTAAGGCCAGGTGGGTTAGAGGTGGATTCAAATTGTTCTATCATGGTGTGGATAGGAGGAGAAATGGAGTAGGAGTTTTTCTGAAGGAACAGTGCATCAAGAGTGTTTTGGAGATGAAGAGTGTCAGACAGAGTAATGATTATGAAACTGAAAATTGGAGGTGTGATGATGAATGTTGTTAGTGCAAATGCCCTGCAAGTTGGGGGTGTAATGGGTGAGAGAGAAGATTTTTGGAGTGAGTTGGATGAAGTGATGAACAGTGTACCCAAGGGACTGAAAGTGGTGATTGGAGCGGATTTCAATAGACATTTAGGTGAAGAGAACAGTGGAGACGAGGAGTTGATGGGTAGGTATGGTGTCAGGGAGAGGAATGAAGAAGGTTGGAGGATAGTGGATTTTGCCAAAAGGATGGACATAGCTGTGGTGAATATGTATTTTAAGAAGAAGGAGGAACATAGGGTGACATACAAGAGTGGAGGAAGATGCACACAGGTAGATTACATCCTATGCAGAAGAGTCAATCTGAAGGAGATTGAAGACTGCAAAGTGGTGGCAGGGGAAAGTGTAGTTAAACAGCATAGGATGGTGGTCTGTAGGATGACGTTGGAGATCAAGAAGAGGAAGAGAGTGAGGGCAGAGCCAAGGATCAAATGGTGGAATTTGAAAAAGGAAGACTGCGAGGTTGAGTTTAGGGAAGAGGTGTGACAGGCACTGGGTGGCAGTGAAGAATTACCAGACAGTTGGGAAACTACAGCAGATGTAGTAAGTTGACAGCATGAAGGGTGCTTGGCGTGACATCTGGATAGAGGAAGGAGGAAAAGGAAACCTGGTGGTGGAATGGGGAAGTACAGGAGAGTATACAGAGGAAGAGGATGGCAAAGAACAAGTGAGATAGTCAGAGAGATGCAGAAAGTAGACAAGAGTACAAGGAGATAAGGCGCAAGGTGAAGAGAGAGATGGTGAAGGCTAAAGAAAAGGCGTATGATGAGTTGTATGGGAGGTTGGACACTAAGGAGGGGGAAAAGGACCTGTACTGATTGGCTAGACAGAGGGACTGAGCTGGGAAAGGTATGGGTAATAAAGGATAAAGATGGAAACGTACTCACAAGCAAGGAGAGTGTGTTGAGCAGATGGAAAGAGTACTTTGAGAGGCTGATGAATGAAGAGAACGAGAGAGAGAAGAGGTTGGATGATGTGGAGATAGTGAATCAGGAAGTGCAACGGATTAGCAAGGAGGAAGTAAGGACAGCGATGAAGAGGATGAAGAATGGAAAGCTGTTGGTCCAGATGACATACCTGTGGAAGCATGGAGGTGTTTAGGAGAGATGGCAGTGGAGTTTTAACCAGATTGTTTAATGGAATCTTGGAAAGTGAGAGGATGATGAGGAGTGGAGAAGAAGTGTACTGGTGGGCCGATATTTAAGAATAAAGGGGATGTGCAGGACTGCAGTAACTACAGGGGAATAAAATTGATGAGCCACAGCATGAAGTTATGGGAAAGAGTAGTGGAAACTCAGTTAAGAAGTGAGGTGATGATCAGTGACCAGCAGGATGGTTTCATGCCAAGAAAGAGTACCACAGATGTGATGTTTGCTCTGAGGGTGTTGATGGAGAAGTTTAGAGAAGGCCAGAAAGAGTTGCATTGTGTCTTTGTGGACCTGGAGAAAGCATATGACAGGGTGCTTCGAGAGGAGTGTGGTATTGCATGAGGATGTCAGGAGTGGCATAGAAGTACGTAAGAGTTGTACAGGATATGTTTGAGGGAAGTGTGACTGTGGTGAGGTCTGCGTGTAGGAGTGACGGAGGTGGGATTACATCAGGGATCGGCTCTGAGCCCTTTCATATTTGCAATGGTGATGGATAGGTTGACAGATCGAGATCAGACAGGAGTCCCTGTGGACTATGATGTTTGCTGATGACATGGTGTAGTGAGATTAGGGAGCAGGTTGAGGAGACCCTGGAGAGGTGGAGATATGCTCTGGAGAGGAGAAGAATGTAGGTCAGCAGGAACAAGACAGAATACATGTGTGTAAATGGGGGTAGGTCAGTGGAATGATGAGGATGAGGAAGTAGAGTTGGTGAAGGTGGATGAGTTTAAATACTTGGGATCAACAGTACAGAGTAACGGGGATTGTGGAAGAGAGGTGAAAAAGAAAGTGCAGGCAGGGTGGAGAAGAGTGTTAGGAGTGATTTGTGACAGACGAATATCAGCAAGAGTGAAAGGGAAGGTCTACAGAGTGGTAGTGAGACCAGCTATGTTATATGGGCTGGAGACAGTGGCACAGGAGACAGAGGTGGAGGTGGCAGAGTTAAAGATGCTAAGATTTGCATTGGGTGTGACAAGGATGGATAGGATTAGAAATGAGGACATTAGAGGGTCAGCTCAGGTAGGACGGTTGGGAGACAAAGTCAGAGAGGCGAGATTGCATTGGTTTGGACATGTGCAGAGAAGAGATGCTGGGTATATTGGGAGAAGGATGCTAAGGATAGAGCTGCCAGGGAAGAGGAAAAGAGGAAGGCCTAAGAGAAGGTTTATGGATGTGGTGAGAGAGGACATGCAGGTGATGGTGTGACAGAACAAGATGCAGAAGACAGAAAGATGGAAGAAGATGATCCGCTGTGGCAACCCCTAATGGGAGCAGCCAAAAGAAGAAGAAGAAGTAATAAATGACAAAATATAGACATGAACTGTATAATGTGTGAAGGCTTATGGCAAAATATCAAATAAACACTTTTACAAAAGGTACAAGTGCAATAAACTAGCTTCCATTGTGCAGTAGTATGAACTGCTGACATAATCCAGAGGTCTTGAGTTTGAAACCAGCTTCCCCCCCAAATTTACCGTTTTGAGTAGTGAGCTAATATTATACAATAAAACATACATTTGATTTGTGTCTGTAACAGCCGGTGTACACTTATAGTATTTGTACTTATAGCACAAGCAACTGGTCACCTGCATGTTCCTGCTCGCACTGAATAAGCTCATGCCTTCTGGTCCACAATGTCAACGCAGCAGAGGATAAAAAAGAAAGAGACAGATATATGGGACATTTTGAAGAAATCATTGTATGACCTGAATAGTACCAGTCAGAAAACATCATCACACTAATGCAATATTATTTGAAAACGAACAGCGTCAGTCCAGAAAGGTTTGTTTTAAAAAGGTGTAGTGAAAATTTAAGCAAACAGTCCATACAAGAATAGAGAAGAGTTGTTACACGCATAGAATAAAAGGCAAAAAAAGGAAAAATGTTTCTCCTTGTTAAACTTCATTTGTTTTTATACTGAAGGATCAGTTATTTCTCAATGCTTTACTTCAAATTCAGTACATTTCTAACGTATGGCACTGCACATACAACTGAGCATGTTAAGGCATGGTTTGAGAGTTGTGTGCCTCCATTCCTTACCTACAGCAAGGCAGGTCACTAACTGAGGGACAAGAAATAGTTAGAATATAGCACTTCAATTCAGCTTGTGGAGGTTGTAGGAACCTGTCATGACTACGCACTAATATATAGGCAAACATTTAATATAACTTAGATAAGTACCAAATTACTTAAACCTTCTATCAGTCTATCTATATGAAAAAAAAATCATAAAACATATAAGACTAGTAACTCCAGTACTAACCATAGGGCATATGAGAGCATGACAGTTATGGTTTAAAGGATATTAGGAAGGATAAAAGACAGCTGGAGAGAAATATTGACAAATAACAACAACATTTATTTATATAACACATTTTTATACAAATGGTGTAACTCAAAGTGCTTTACAAGATAAAGATAAGATTAACAATACTAAGTAACAAAGAATAAAGTAAGGTCCGATGGCCGACTCCAGAAGGCTGGAGAAAAAAACAAAACCAGCAGGGGCTCCAAGGCCACGAGACCACCCAGCCTCCTCTAGGCTTTTTACCTAAAATAAAAGATCTCAATCAGTCCTCATGGTTTTCGGGCTTCACGTGAAAGAATTTGATAATGATGGTCATGTGGACATCTAGCCTTCAATCCATCAATGTAAGGACTACATGGCACTTTGATCAGGTAGTGCTTGTGCAGATCGCCACCACAGAAAACCTGAAAAAGAACAGCAGAGAATAGTAGGGGTGAGTGCAGATTGTGTAGCAATGATAAAATGATATTTCATTGCATATATACAGGTGGTCCAGATCTAATTATGCAGATCCAGATCATCTAGATGACTTTGATTTATGCAGGGCGATTCCAGTTCAGCGCAAAGACAATTCTTCATGTCGCCAGTTCACACACTTCTTGATGGTCCGGGATTTTTTGGGTGATTTTTTAGGTAACAAACTTAATAAGTTATAGCGTAATGAAAATTGCATAATTAGATCTGGACCACCCTATAGTTTATCAGGCGTACTGTAAAATGTAGCTATGAGAAAGCCATGTTAAAGTAATGAGTTTTTAGTAGTTTAATAAAGTGCTCCACCGTATTAGCCTGGCTAATTTCTATTGGTCAGCTGTTCCAAGTTTTAGGTACATAACAGCAGAAGGCCGCCTCACCACTTCTTTTAAATTTAGATCTTGGAATTATAAGTAGACACTCATTTGAAGATCTAAGGTTACAATTTGGAGTGTAAGATGACAGGCATTCAGAAATATGGGATGGAGCAGATTATTTAAGGCATTGTAAATCATTAGCAGTATTTTAAAGTCAATTCTAAATGGCACAGGTAACCAGTGCAGTGACATCAAAACTGGTGTGATTTGCTTGGATTTATTTTCCTAGTTAAGATTCTGGTAAGCTGCATTCTGCACTAACTGTAATCCATTGATGTCTTTCTTAGGTAGTCCTGATAGGAGTGCATTACAGTAATCTAATTGACTAAAAACAAAAGCGTGAACTCATTTTTCAGCATCATGCAATGATATAAGAGGTATAACCTTTGCTATATTTCTTAAGTAAAAATGCTGTCCTAGTGATCTAATTTAAATTTAGGTCAAAGTCAATAATTACCCCTAAATTCTTTACCTCCTCCTTGACTTTTAAGCCTAAATGGACCAAGTTTATTTCTAATACCCTCATTATATCCATTTTGCCAATAACTAAGATGTCTGTTTTCTTCTTCTTTAGTTTGAGAAAATTACTATTCAGACATTCAGGAACACGAGTAAGACATTGTGTCAGTGAACCAAGAGAGTCGGGGTCATCAGGCTCTATTGATAAATACATAGCCGTGGTATCACGTTATGCCTTGAGATAATCTGACCTAATGGAAGCATGGAGATCAAACAGAGCAGCCGACCCATAAGAGATCACTGTGAAACACCATATGGAACATCATGTGTCTTTGAAGTATAATTACCACAACTAATAAAAAATTTTCTACCTGACTCAAACCAATTTAAAACATTTGCAGAGAGGCCCACCCACCGACTAAGGCGATTTCTAAGAATGTTGTGATCAATGGTATCAAATGTGGCACTCAGATCTAAGAGAATGAGAACAGATAAATGGCCTCTGTCTGCATTGACCCGCAAGTCATTTACTACTTTAACAAGTGCAGTTTCTGTAATGTGATTTGTTCTAAAACCTGATTGAAACTTGTCAAGAATAGCAGTTTATTCAAGTGATCATTTAGCTAGTGTAATGCCTGCCTTTTCTAGAATTTTACTTTAGAAAGGCAGGTCAGAAATAGGTCTAAAATTGTCAAAAGCAGAGGAGTCGTATTATTATTATTATTATTTGATTAATGAATTGAGAAATTATTCTATATAGATTGTGTAAATCTTTGCCATCTTTGATTCGCTTAAAATTGAATACCGGAATTTAATAGGATCCACTTTGGGGGGATGTACTTGTATTATTTCTAATATCATTCATTTTGTGATTAAAAAATATAGCAAAAGTTTCACTAGAAGTTTTTTGGAGGCATTCCATTGAGTGACTTGGGTTTAGCAAACAGTCACTAGTAGAGAATAAAACTCTTGGATTACCAGCATTGTTATTTATTATTTTAGAGAAGTGGCACCGCATGTCCAGATGGACTATGTTGTTGTATTGTGACTCTTTGGGTCTTCCATGGTGTAACAGTGCTGGAGGATTTTTAACTATCTTTTCAGGAGCGACTATGTCAGCGCAGCTCTCACTTTAGCATTTAAAATGTCCACCTTACTATTTACATTATTATCACTATTGTAGTAAGCATTATAAAAGGACTGGTTGTTTAAAATATTAGTAAACTTTGAAGCTGCAGATGAATCAAAGATGTGTTTCTTTACAAAATGCTTCTCATGAATTTTATCAGTATTTCTGTATTAAAGAGTAAGAGAAAATGGTCAGATAAACCGATATCTATGATCTGCCTCACATCAACTTTTAATCCTTTAGTAATCACTAAATCCAACATGTGTCCCCCCTGTGTTGGGGATAGCTAATATGCTGGCTCAGATCAAAAGACTGTAGGAGGTTAACATTAGAACACTCTAGACGAGAACAGGCCATTCAGCCCAACAAAGCTCACCAGTCCTATCCACTTATTTCTTCCATGTGTGGACACTTTTTCTCTAGTGTCATTTCTTGTGACTGAAGACAGAGAGATATAATTAAAGTTAGTAAAAAATATTTTATTAATACACACCAGGCAAAGGTAAGAATGACAGAGAAGCACAGTCCTAGGACACCTGCCCTTCATCTGCACGTGAGAAGTCAGTGTCCTAAATCTTTATAATGCTAAGCGCAAAATTTGACCTTATGACTTTAGTTGCACAAGAATTTCAAGACATTACATCTTTACAATAATTTTGTTTGGATCAGTAGTTACACAATTTTAAAGGTCATCAGTTGGGCACTTGTAACTTCTTGTTTGTTACAGAAAACAGAAGCTGCACTTGTCGCAAGACAGATTTTTGTGGCCTTGTCACGACACCAGATTTGATCAATAACTGATTTTATTTTTCCACATTCCCCCCTTTTTATCAATCTGGGCATGATAAAATAGTGAAGAAAATTCAGAAGGCGGAGGTAAGGGATGGGGAAGGAGGAGGAGAGGGGGAAAGGGATGAGGAAACTGAAGAGGCAATTTGGAGCATATGTTCCTCGTGTAGCATATAGGCCTTGGCTATAGAAGCAGTGAAATATTTGGATATTATATAGCGAATAAGAGGAACAATGCAACATCCGATAAGTAAAAGGACAATGAATACTACTGCCAAAGAAATAAATACTGATTTTAGCCTTTGGCCCCATGACCCAAAGGTGGATATGAACCATCGATCCCAAGGGTCAGAAATGCCTGAGTTAGTGGCAAGTTCATTGGAAAGAGATGTTAGGCTGGCTAGTGCTCGAGTAATGGACCCATCAGGTGCAGTATTATTAGGGATATATGTACAACAAGCATCACCAAACATAGCACATACTCCACCTTTCTCAGCAAGTAACATATCTAGGGCCAAGCGATTTTGCCAAGTCATTAGGGAGTACGATCTAATTGTTCATGAATACCTTCTATAGCATTTCTAGTAAAATTAAGGAAATGCTGCTGGTTATAATATAAGTAACCATCTATTCTGGTCTCCATAACCAGTTTCTACTGAGAACGTACTTGTTAAAGTGGTTAGATTCAAAGCCTGGACTAGGGGTTTTCCTCATGGATGCAGTAGTCAAAACTGAGTAGGAAAGGGGGACAGAGGAGAGGGAGCAGGTGCCTTGACCTTAATTTGAAAAAGTCCTCGGGGATCATGACCACTTGCATATGCAGCTAAGACATAAGTTCCTGAATCATGCAAAGAAGGATTCTTTAGAGTAATGATTAATGGGTTACACTGATTCTTAGCACACTCATGAGAGGCATGTCCCTTTAAAATAGAGAATCGAGTCTTTAGGCCATACTGAGTAGCCTGCCAGGGTTCATAACCCCAGTCATTTGGTCCTGTGTTTGCAAACACATCACTCCAGAAGCCACATTCAGAGTCAGATGAAGCAAAACTTGAGTCAGAGTCATAAACCGGGTAGCTCACACAGACATATTTGTCAGGCCATTCCCATTGCTCCTGTCTGCCAGTACAGGGAACAATTGCACAAAAGTCAACCTGGAATGAGGCAGTTTCCTCAACCTGGAAAGTCAGTGTCACCCGTGAAGTGGATAATGGAAGAAAAAACAACAAGAGTATGTATATTATGGGTGCCATCTTTTGCAGTGCGAAGCGTGAATCCAGGCGGGCAATCCTTCAACCTTTACAGCGTGTGGTGTGGACAAAAGAACTTGGAACGGTCCTCTCCACCTAGGCTGATGCCAATGTTTCCTCCGGTGTCTCGAACCAGGATCCAGGTGCCCAAGGGAATCGGCGAGTCTTAGATGGAGGGCTGGTTCTCCAAGCCTGATTAACCTGCTCGTGGACTTCCTTCAGGGCGCTCGGAGGCCTGTAAGACTAGAGAGAAGATCATTGTCCACGGTATGCAGGTTCACATTTCCTATAACCATGCCAACGGGCATGGGTCGTCGATCAGGATTTCAAAGCGGCGATAGCCCCAATTGCCGTGTGTGTCCCCTCAATCCCATTAAAGCCAGGGCAAAGCATCTGGCCAGGATAAATGGTTTGTTCACAAATTTTTGCAAGCTTAGCTTTTAGGGTGCCATTGCATCGCTTCTACAATACCCCACTTTGTGGATGGTATTTGCAGTAATGATGTACATTGATCTGTAGCCAGGTAGTCAATTCATTTATAATGGAATTCACAAAGTGAGTACCATTATCTGTCTGTAACTTTTGGGATGCCCCATCTTGGAATAATTTCTTTAATTAGTGCTTTAGCAACCGTTTTGGCATCATTGCGTTTTGAAGGGAAAGCTTCTACCCATCGGGAGAACACATCGACAATCACAAGGCAATATCGGTAACCTTTAGACGGTGTTAGTTCAATAAAATCCATTTGGAGGTGTTCAAACGGACCCATTGGGTTAGGAGTAACGGCGGGACTTACCTGAGTGCCTTTTCCTACATTAAACCTTTGACATAATGCACAGCGTCTACAGAATTGCTCTGCATATGTAGAGAAGCCTACAGCTTCCCAATGTTTTCAACATCTTGAACCATGGCATCTTTCCCAGCATGGTCGAGGCCATGGGCTATTTTGCCATACCTGGAAAAGAAGCTTTTGGGAGAAAAGGTTTGTTAGTTTGCTGATGAGTCCAGACTCCATCAGAGAGGGATCCTTCTTTGGACCACTTTTTCTTTTCAATGTCCGTGGCTGCACTCTGTAAAGAAATAATTTGATTATCAGGGTCCTTGTCATTTCTCTGTTGGAATAAAGAGATTGGTGTGTTACTGTATGCAGCCTTTTTAGCAAAGTAATCTGCCAATTCATTTCCTTTGCTGACAGGTCCTGTTTTCCTGTGTGAGCTTGACATTTAACAATCGCTAGCTTTGATGGTTTAGTTATGGCTTCCAAGAGGGATTCGATTAACTTTTGATGTTGGATGGGCTTGCCAGTACTGGTCTTAAATCCCTCAATTTCCATAATGCCCCATGATCATGGCAGACTCCAAAGGCATATCTGGAATCTGTATAAATTGTTATGATTTTTCCTTCGACAGCTGACATGCGCGGTGAGCGCTATTAATTCAGCTGCTTGTGCACTTAAACTTGATGAAATTCGATTTGCTTCCAGCAGGCGGTCCCCTTGGACCACTGCGTAACTAGTTGAGGGTGCTCCGTTTTCCAATCGCAAAGAACATCCGTCTACAAAAATATTTTCTCCAATTTCTAAAGGTGTTTCCTGTAGATCTACTCGAGGCTTTACAACCTTTGCTATTTCTGTATGGCAATTATGCGGTTCACGTCGTTATTTGTTGGCAACAGGGTGGCTGGATTTAAAGTGGAGCATCTTTCAATTGTGACGTTTGACAAAGTACAGAGTACATTCTGATAGTGTATTGCCCTAGCAGTAGTGAGATGGAGGTCTTAGCCTGTACTAAAATGGAATGTACAGCGTGAGGCACCTTTACTGTTAGGGGGCTCATGAGCACTATATCTGTACTGGCTAGCACAGCTTCTGTTGTGGCAGCCACAGCCCTAAGGCAAGGCGGAAGTGCTGCGGCCACAGGATCCAATTTTTTCGAAAAATAAGCTATTGGCCTTTGTTTATCCCCATGTAATTGTGTTAAAACTGCATTCATATATCCCCCTTTTAGCCCACGAACAGAGTAAAGGGACGAAAAAAGTCCGGAAGGCCCAAGGCTGGTGCCACCGAAAGTGCATTTTTTAAGTCACAGAGAGCCTTCTCAGCCTGCTCGGTCCATTGCACCTGACCAGAAAGAGGAAGGCCAGGGTGTTTGCTAAATTTTGTAACGGCTGTGCTCTTTCAGTGAAATTCAAAATCCATTGCGGCAGTAACCCAGAATGCCCAATACAGACATAACCTGTTGTTTTGTGACAGGTCTGGGAAGATTTTGAATGGTGTTAATGCGATCGCTAGAGAGAGCTCTTGTTCCATTTGTGATGTCATGACCTAAATATTTTACAGTTGTTTGAATTAATTGCAATTTAGCCTTTGAAACTTTATGTCCATTGTCCCCCAGAAACTGCAGTAGTTTTTTAGTGTCTTGCACAATCTTCTTCAGTAGTACTGCATAACATAATATCATCTACATACTGTATTAATGTACTACCTCGGTCTGGCCAGAACCCTTCTAAATTTTGAGCAAGCGCTTGTCCATACACACAAGGGGCTTCAGTATATCCCTGAGGCATGACAGTCCATGTCCAACGCGGCTTTGGAAAGTAAAAGCAAACCAGAATTGAGTCAGGGTGTACAGGGATAGAGAAAAAGCATTGGCTAAATCAATTACTGAAAAATAACGAGCAGAGGGAGGGATTGCAGAAAGAATAGTGGAAGGATTAGGTACAATAGGAGCTCTAGGAAAGATTGCAGCATTCACTTGTCGTAAGTCTTGAACAAAACGCCATGAACCGTCAGCCTTTTTTACAGGTAAAATGGGAGAATTAACTGGAGAATATTTAATTGGAATAATCGCAAGCTTCACAAGATCGAATGTACGCGGAGATGCCAGCCTCTGCTTCAGGAGACAGAGGATACTGGGCACGCGCGGACGGAAGGAAGATTTAGGGTAGATCACCAGAGGCTCACAATGGGCTATCCTTCCATAATCATTTTACCCTGAGACCACAAAGAGTCAGGAAGCGCTGAGAGCCAAGAAGGGAAGTAGTTTGCAATGAAACGCAGAAAGGAAGTGCACATAATGTACGATGTACTAAAAATCAGTTTGAAGCACAACTTTAGTTATTAAATGGTCTGAGGTATCAAAAACACCTGAAGCAACATGTAACCAGTCTGTTCTATTAAGACATTGTTCTACCCATGGTCCGATTTCCACCCAATGGACAGTGCTTGATTTAGCTAAAGAAATATGAGGTAAAAATATTCTGTGAATATGTAAGATGTACAAATGCAGCAGCTTTTGTGGGGAAATGAAAATGCAGGGATGTGAAGGGTTTCGGGCAGGTACCTGATGAAAGAAAAGATTCTAGCCAGGGGTGTCTACTTCTATAGGGAAATATTGGGCAGTGCAATAGGGTGTCAGGGGCTTGGAGATTGGGAAACAAGCAGGAGGGAAATGAGTGAAGGGCTTTAAGAAGGATGGTGTGTGGGGAAACATTTCATTGAAATGGAGAGAGAAAGTTTTGTCATGAGATCCCTTCCTAAGAGGTTAACTGGACAGAGCTGATTTAAAAGAAATCAGTGTGTTAAAGTGGAATCACTGGAATGCAGCTGAACTCGAAGAATCTCTTGAGGCAGGGACCTCCTTCAGCGAAAGGGCTGAGCGCGTGGCTCCTGTGTCCACGAGGAAAACAGTTTCAGTGCCATTCACCAGCCAGCAAAGTCAATAATGGATCAGTCTCTGAATTATGGGTGAGCAAAGGTAGTTGAAGAGAAGGGCTGGGGATCCCTGGATTCCTATGTCCATGAAACATCAAATTGTTCAGGTGGTGGAGGAGGGGGTGGGCACTTGTGAGGGCAATTGCGGCAGAAGTGTCCCATTTCACCACACCCGTAACAAGCATATGGTGTAGCGTTTGGATCTGGAGGGAGGCAGCTGAGTGGATGATCCACTTGGATTAGGTAACATATATCCGCTACCTTGTCCCCGTCCACACCCTTGTCCCGGAAAAATCCTCCACGTCCACGACTTCTGCCGGGAGTGGCCCCACCAGTGTAATAGTTCATTTGTGCTGCAATCAGCTTTGTCTGGGTGTCTGACTCTTTCTGCTTGCTCTGTTGTTCAGCATGCGCTGCGTGACGTTTTACTTCCTCAAACGCGGCAGCCTCTCATCTAATACAGGATACCTTGTTTTGAATGTCGCTTCTAAGTCCGGAAACAAAAGAGGAACTGCAGTTTTAGTTCGGTTGTCTGGATTTTCAAGGCCGGAGTGTGCTGCCATTAACTCTTAAATTCAGTGTGCCCATTCATCTACTGTCTCTTTTTTTCTGTTTGGCAGCCGAGATAAGAGACCAGTCTCTGCCTTTCTTATACTTGTCCTTAATATCATTTTAACATGTTCCCATTGCGTAATAAAGGGACCTTCATCCCGGCCCCGAGGCAACGCCTCGTTCCACTGCCACGGGTTTCCGTTATGCTGTCCATGATTGACAGTGTCCCATGTGGTGCCAAGCTTTCTCCACAGCACCTGAGTCCATTCTGCGGCATTAGGCTTATACATATCATACAGCTGCTGTAATTGTTCTATGAATTTTTAAACACACCGATGACTTTGGGATCAGGCAACGGACACAACGCCCTTCAGCTCTTGAATGTCTCAGTTACGATGTATCATTACAGTAGTGGGGTTATTAGCTCCTGCAGGTTGCATTGAATCATGTCGGGGGTGCTGGGATCTCAATCAGGGGGCATTCGAATAAGGGGCCTGTGGGTTTGGGGGACTTTAAGGGGGATTGAAAGGTGGTGTTTTGATTAGGGGGCTGAAGGAATAGGGTTTGACTTCTAGTGCGTTGTGAAATGGAGGTTCTAGGATCGTGAAACCCCACCTGCCGAACCCATTACGTTACTTTTGTCATTCCCCGGATCAGTGTGTAATGAGGGATCATAATGATATTCTTCAAAGAAACCAGACCCCAAGGGATCATCTTTTTAATTTGGTGCGTGCGCTGGAGGTGGCGGAGGAGAAGGTGGGGGCTGTGGATGGTGTAGGAAAGGTGGAGGAACAAGTGTGGGATATAACGGGTCTTTTTTTTTTCTTGCTCTTCTTCCGCTTCTCATTCGACTGCGGTTCCGAATCTGCTTGCACTTTCTGTGAGCTATAAATAACTTTTTTTTTCCTTCTAGTTCTAACTTTCTGCAGCCAATAATTCATTTCTGTACTGCCTTTAAATTACAATCTTTAATAACCAACTCCCATCTGTCATACATAACACATACCTCTATTACAACATCCTCATACACTTCTACATACAACACCCTTGTGCATTTCTACATAATATTTTTTTAATTTCCTGAATTTCTACTATGTCTCTGTCCCTTCTAATGGCCAACGTCCACCGCTCTGCTTATTCCATTTTTACATGCCCTTTTAAAATCCAATCCTGTGTTTTCTCTATTAACTTTCTAGGTGACCCTTTTTGTGCAGGCGCTGCTGATCCTCAAAACAATCCTTCCAGCATAAAGACTTGAACCCGGGCCGGTTGGCAGGCTTGCTGTTATGTATTCCCATTTTTTCCTTTGCTTTTCCCCCCCGAGCCCTGTGCCAGATTTATCTTTCTATCCTTGTCCTACTCGTCCCCTGTCCGATGAACTATTGGAATGCTGAGTGTGCCACTCACCCCTAACGTTCCTTTAATATTCCCAGGGAAGTATACTACACTATTTCCTACGCGTTACTGTCACAGTGCACGTGAAAGCAAATATTTATTTCTAGTATGTACTTTTTATTACTCCCTTGTTTTTTAACCTGTTATTCTTCTATTCTATGCTCTATCCTCTGTCCAATAGATTTGTCCGTTTATGGGTGTGCCACGCACCGGATCCCGCCCTAAATCCCCTTTTTAATTCCCAGAGGATAGTGTTCTATACTATCTTTCCCAACAGGAGTGACCTAAAACAAGGTATTTCTTTTCCATTTACTATTCCCGGTCACTTTTATATTCTACAGCAAGCCCGCCCCCAGCTTATCTTTTTACGGAAACCTCCGGGTTACTTACCCCAGCCTGGGTGTTAGTCAGCTCTGTCAGGAAAATCCTTCTCAGTCACCGTGGTTGTACCAGAAGGGAGACCGGGACTCCTCACGCAGGAGTCGTCTCAGGACAGGGCAGTCCTAACTTTTATCGGAGCTGCTTACTCTGCTGCCGGTGTACACTGTAGCGGCAGTCTGCTTCAAGAAGACAGATCGCTGAGATCTTCCCCCGAGGAGTCAGCCGGCTGTCTCCTGCCCCACGTCCGCGCCAGAAAACTGTGGACACTTTTTCTCTAGTGTCATTTCTTGTGACTGAAGACAGAGATATAATTAAAGTTAGTAAAAATATTTTATTAATACACACCAGGCAAAGGTAAGAATGACAGAGAAGCACAGTCCTAGGACACCTGCCCTTCATCTGCGCCGAAGTCGGTGTCCTAAATCTTTATAATGCTAAGCTTAAAATTTGACCTTATGACTTTAGTTGCACAAGAATTTCAAGACATTACATCTTTACAATAATTTTGTTTGGATCAGTAGTTACACAATTTTAAAGGTCATCAGTTGGGCACTTGTAACTTCTTGTTTGTTACAGAAAACAGAAGCTGCACTTGTCGCAAGACAGATTTTTGTGGCCCTTGTCACGCATTACACCAGATTTGATCAATAACTGATTTTATTTTTCACACATGCTTATTTCCAGGTTCATGAATTCTTTTGCTTTTGGGACACGCTGTTTATCAATATGAAAATTAAAGTAAGCCAATAATTAGGAACCTGACATAGTTAGTTATTATAATTGACACCAAGTCTGAGAATTTCTCAGAGAAAGACACACATTATACTTAGGAGGTCTATACATGGACAACTCAAAACATATTCCTTCTACTCACCAGTGCATCATTGCTACCAAGAACTGATTATTTCTTTGTAGATAACAATTTCTTGCCTACGATTAAATCTTGCAAGTAGAGCGCTATTGTTCTTTCCGACCATGCCCCTTTGATCATGGATCTAAAATCATTATGCCCCACATACTCATCTCGCAGATGGTGTCTTAACCCACTTTATTTGCTGTACAGAATTTATACATCCTCAGAGGTCTCTGCAGGAATACTCTTGAAAACCCTGAAGGCCTTCTTAAGAGGACAGATTATCTCCCATAGAAATAAATTGGAAACCAAAAAGGTATCAGAGCTAATTAACAAAATTACTAGAATAGATCAAGAACATGCCAGGTGTTCAAGTCAGGCTCTTCATAGGAAAAGACAGGCTCTGCATTCAGAATTCAACCTCTTGACATCTAAAGAAACAGAACAACTCATTTTTAAATCAAGATGGCATTACTATGAACATGGAGAAAGCCAATAAGTTCTTAGCTCAACAAATCCACAAGCAAGAAGTTTGCAATGCAATCACCAACACAAACAGAGACAAAATCATTGACCATAAAAATATAATGCACACATTTAGAGACTACTATAAATCCTTAATCTCTACTGAGATTAAAGAAGACCAGAAAAAATCTAATGTATTTCTGGATGCATTACAGATGCCACAAATAGATACTCTCAGTGCAGAGGAATTGGATAAACCTGTGACGATATCAGAATTACTAGATGCTATAAAGTCACTTTAAAGTGGGAAAGCAGAGGTCCCGATGGCTACCCTTCCAAATTTTATTTGAAATTCTCCACTCAGCTAGCCCCTCTCTTATTAGCAACATTTACAGAAGCTAGAGACAATAAAATTCTACCTCAAACTTTTTGCCAAGAATTAATCACCGTCTTTCCGAAACAAAACAAGGACTTATTACAATGTGCATCATACAGACCAACTTCACTTTTGAGTAACGATGTTAAAATACTCTCCAAAGTCCTAGCTAGAAGGATGGAGAAAGTGCTGCCTTTGATAATATCACAAGATAAAACTGGATTTATTAAAGGCCAACACTTACTTTCCAATCTTCGACGCATGTTTAAATATGATATATTCACCCACAAAGTCAAACACCCTGGAGATATTATCGTTGGATGCAGATACAAAGAATTTGATATGATTGAATGGAACTACCTTTACACTACATTGGAGACATTTGGATTTGGCCCGAACATTTGTGCATGGATCAAACTAGTGTATAACAATTCAGAAGCTTCAGTTTGTATTAACAGCATTAATTCAGACTACTTTAAACTAGAATGTGGTACTAGACAAAGATGCCCCTTGTCACCACTACTTTTTGCAATCACCATTGAACCAGTGGCAGTTCAGTGTGCTTATGAGATAAAGGGGATTATCAGAGAAGGACTTGAACAGAAACTTTCTCTATATACATGTGATATGGTACTGTATATATCACCTCCCACCTACCTCTAATATTGATCAGTCTTGAGGACTCAGACAGCATTTCTGTAATGAAACGTGACCTAACACTCCTGGTCTTCACATATGCTGCTCGATCTTCTCCTTAATTTTTCCTTTCATTAATTCACCTGCAATGAACTTTAAGCTTACTGGGCTACAGTAAGTGAGATCAGTCCAGTTGTCCTTTTAACACCACAGGATGTTTGTTGTTAGCCTCCATTTCAGTAAACTAATCTGGTCTGCTTTCTACATCTTTTTTAGAAGTTAGTTATTCTGTTAACATGATCCATTTGTAATATTGTGTTTTATATAATTATTACAGGAAGATGAAATCTAACTGCTGTCAACATGTACTGGAAAGTGGAGATCAAAATACATTTTTGGAAATGATGGAATTTGAAGTTTACGTGTCCTTACACTGGTATAGCGAGACACTGAGGGCACTGGGACGCTTGATAAAGAAGTCAGTAAAGGAGGTTAACGTCATATTGGATTCAGCATTCAGTCGGACTCGCTTGAAACTTTCATCCAGCGTTGTGTCAGAATGCCTGGAGAAGATGGCTGTCTTGCACGTGTGAGTGACATACAATATTTATGTGTTATTCTGATCACTCCCAAGTAATTAATGATTATTAATTTAGTAAAATGACATTTCAGAGCGCGATGCCTATAACAAGTTTCAAAGATTATTTGTCCCCAAACAAAAAGCAACGTAATGAACACTAAGTCTGAAGAGTCAGGTTGTGTTGTGGACTCTCCAGTCAAAAGGTCCATCACAGCACAACACAAACCATTCACTCAGTAAAGTGGGTTTTACTCATGAAACACACACAGGAGAAGTAAATCAATTCAGTGTGTTCAGTCAGGCTGGGGTCACAGGGCATGCTGGGTAGCGACTGTTTCTAAAGAGCTTCTACCTTGATGACAACAAAATAGTGAAGGAGATAAAACTGACAATGTAGGGCAGAATAAGAATTAAAAAAAAGCAAAGTAAAAAGTCTGGCAGTGGTCTTACCATGAAACCCGCCGCATAATCACAGCATTCTGCTGATCACGTGATCATTTGCTGTCAGGTGATTTTGTGACACACAAGGACAAAGAGTCAGGGGGCTCAGTCATCACAAGCACCTATCAGTTTGTGACCCAGTTTGAGCAGAAAACATCAAAAATAAAAATAAGAATTTTTAAATTAAATTGGAACATAGAAATAGTTTTAATATTTCAAGTTCTCTATGAGACGATTTTGTTTATGAATTAGTAGTTACAAGAAAATAATATACTGTATATTTAAATAATGTACAAGCAAGAAAAATGTAAATTTAACATTAATAAGAGACTACAAACAGCAAGTTATGATGCCAGACGTAATAAAATGAAGCAGGTGGTGTGACACCCTCCCTAAGGCCCTGGACTGGACATTGAGGACATCGGTTCAATTGCTGCTTGTGCCAGTAGATGAATCTTAGAAAAAAACGTGGAGGCCCAGAGGTGGAGATGAGTAGAATATAAATGGATACACATTACTGTAAAAAGTGCATCATGATCGAACAGCTTGGCCATTTATGTAAAAGGATTTGAGTCTACTTAGAATGGGTCAAATGTTGGTGAGGAGGTTTGAAACTAAAAGAGCTGTGAGACTGAGGGTGTGCTAGAGACCACCTGTAGGAGCCATTTGTATAATAATATGTAAATGCTTGTATTCAAGTATTAGTTGATTAATCATGCGTTTGTGTACAATAAGTAGGGGCTCCATTAGTTTGTCCTGCTTCTGTAGCTTTAATTCTGTAAAGGGGTTGCGCCAGATGTCTGCTGTTGAGAAGGACATGGAGCTACACTTTTTGAAAGTTTTCAGTTGAATATAATTATATAGGGTGGCATGGTGGCACAGTGGTAGCACTGCTGCTCACAGTTAGGAGACCGGGTTCTTCCCGGTCCTCCCTGTGTGGAGTTTGCATGTTCTCCCCGTGTCTGCGTGGGTTTCCTCCCACAGTCCAAAGACATGCAGGGTTAGGTGCATTGGCTATTCTAAATTGTCCCTAGGTATGTGTGCCCTGCGTGTGGGCTGGTGCCCTGCCAGGGTTTGTTTCCTGCCTTGCGCCCTATGCTGGCTGAGATTGGCTCCAGCAGACCCCCGTGAGCCTGTGTTAGTATATAGCGGGTTGGACAATAACTGAGTGATGCTGCGGCATCAGGAGTTTAGGAGTATGCCTTTACATCAACAGCAGGTGGTGTTTGGATGCACAGACCATCAGCAGACACTGCACAATGGCTGCAGAATTTTGCTAGTGAAATGTGGACCGCTTTTATCTGTTGGAGTGTGTTTACTGCTAGCTTTCTGCTGGTTGTTCACATTCTGACACACAAATTCTACTGGAAGCACTTGGAGCTTTTAGGAGACTATCAACATTCAAAATGTTTACACTCACCTGCTGTTTTTTATTGTCGTGAGGTCATTTTAACGACTGTGAGTTAAGACTGTGCTTACAAAGTACCATCAGCACATTAATTCTCCAAGTAAGGGAACCGAGCATTGTTGATTGTGTATAAAGTGAAGCTAAAGGACCTATGGCCCTGTGCCCTGCTCCTGCTTTTGACAGTCAGACAATATGTCCTCAAGCAGGCCCCTCTATAATTAAGACTGTAATTAAAGAATGTACTGAAGAATTTCATCAGGTGCTTTGGGAGCATTCAGTGGGAAGTATTTAAGAATGTGTGAGGACTGTACTGTTGATCTGGATGGATATGCTACAGTTAGTGATATCTGTAATGGCATTAACAACATTGTGTCTTCAAAATGCATCCAGAATTAACACTTGAATCTCTGAAGCCTACGAAAAAAATTATAATGCGGGGCCACCTTAAATTCTCTCACACCTCCTCATCCGCATCTTTATTTTGCAAATTTGTCAATCAACACTGGCAGCAGGCAGCCTGCTATCCCATCCTGCACCGAGACGCTGAAGTCAGATGCAAAATTCTCACAGCTGAAATCTGTTTATCTGGGAGTGAGGTGTCTGGAATTGTAGATGGCAAATAATATATTGTTATTTGGAATACATCTATTTCATGTGTGTTCCGTGTCACAACGATCTGAGTAAATGTAGGATGGCAGGAAATGCGAGGTAAGAAGTGCTGAACACATAACTAAAACAGAAACTTGTTTCATGTTATAGTAATCATGACAAAATGCTGATGTGAAGTGTATAATGTGTGAAGACAGAAGTCCAAATATCAAATAAACACTTTCACAAAAGGTATAACAAAACAGCTGAACTTTTATTCAAGAATATAACCGAAGAAAAGAAATTGGGTTAGGGTTCAGTACACGGTCTCCTTGGCTGGTGAGGTAAGAACTGCTGTCTCATAATCAAGAGGTTGCTTGTTTGATCCCGGGTCCTCCCTGCATTTACCGTTTTGAGTAGTGAGCTGCTATTATATTTACTATTCTATAATAAAAACATACATTTGATTGGAGTCTGTAACGGCCGCTGTAAATTTACGGTACTTGAAAGTTAGCAGTTTTTTTATTATTCAGTTTTATTTTCTCGGTCACATTCACACTCCCTAAAGACACAACATTTGACAACCAATGTTATTGCATAAATCAAATCAAATCAAATAGCCTTTTATTGTCAATCTCGCTATATGTGCAGAACATACAGGGAATCGAAATACTGTTTCTCTCTCAACTTCAGTACAATAAAATATAAAAAGTATAAAGTATAACATATAAGATAAATAACATTAGAACTTGTAAAGTAGACCTGTGTACAATGTGTAATAGTCATTAGTGCAAAAGTCAATTACAGTAAAAAAAAATGAGAAGGTGCATTCTAGACTAGCTTATGAGATGTACAAAAAGACAGACAGTTAGCAGCAGATGTAATACTGACTCCTTATACAATGCCAGCTGAGGTAGGGTACTTGGTAAATAGTGACTCTTGTTATGGTCCAGGGGCAGGTGGGGGGGGAAGGTAGTGGACAGAGTTCAGCATCCCGACAGCTTGGTGGATGAAGCTGTTAGACAGTCTTGTGGAGCAGCCCTGAGGCTACGTGTACCTTTCCTTAGGGCAGGAGGCTAAAAAGGGGGTGAAAGGGGTGGGAGGAGTTACCAGCAATGCTGATGGTCCTACGGGTGAGACGGTGTGAAAAATGTCCTTGAGGGAGGGCAGTGGGGCACCAATGATCTTATTGGCCGCATCCACTATGCATTGCAGGGACTTCCTACAGGAGGCAGTGCAGCTTCCATACCACACAGAGATGAAGTAAGTGAGGATGCTCTCGCTCATGCTCAAGATCAATACAAAGAAGAATAATTACTTTCAACAGTACACTAAACAATAATGCAAAATTTAACATTTAGCAGCATTCCTACTAGTAACAAAATTTAAAATGCTTATAGTTCTAGGAATAAAAGAGTTCCTAAATCTGTTGCTCTTTACCTTTGGAAACCAAAATCTGTAGCGTGATGGCAACAGCTGGAATCTAAAAAAAGGGAAATGGCGTCTGTCTGACAGAATTGAGTCGGCTTTCATTTTAATCAGTTTGCAATACAAGTCAGTGGTAGAGGTCTGCTGTGAACCAATAATTTTACTGCCATTTTTTATAATGTTGTGAAGATGATTATTTATACTCTTATTGCTGAAGTTGCCAAACCAACAGATAAAAAGAAAATGTAAAGACTTATTAAAAAGTGTCATTATGGTTTTGTCCATTTTAAAAACTAGGGATGCACGATAATATCGGATTTAACTCTTTATCGGCAGATAATGGGTTAAAATAATTTTATCGCCATCAGACCAATGACTAAATTTGACTGATAATTTGAACCGATATTGATGACACATTCCCGGTGTTCTGGAAATGCCAGCCGTTGAGGCGGTGCTGCACTGTAAAAAATAAAATGTAAAATTTACGGTAAAAAACTGGCAGCTGGAGTCGCCAGGATTTTTGCAGAGAAAGAAGGTAACAATGTTTTTTGGTCTACGGTACACTTTAAAAAATAATGTTAAATTTACGGTAAAATACTGGCAGCTGGGTTTCCAAAATTTTACTGTAATGAATACAGTGACAATATTTTTAGTTTTACAGTATCATTTTGTAGTAAAAGCTATTTGGTCTTTGCAACAAACTCCAACAGAAGGAAATGTTTAACCATTACCAAAAATACATGTTGTGTCAAAAATATGACAATCAATAAACAATATGTACTGACAGGGTCAAACCCCAGTCCATAGTTTGCATCAGTTAGTTAACAACAACCAATAGCAAGCATGTGCCATTTAATTATACACATTGAAAACAATTCAATGTTTAAGGAAGTTACGGCACTTGCCTGGTAGGGAAGTAAAGTTTCTCTCTTTGTGGTGTATGGTGTCCTACTTATTAAATACAACCCACCATAAATCAGCTTCCATAACCTCAAAAAACCTTCAGCACGTGGGGAAAAATAAGTCTGCTAAATAGGTGAAGTTTTTTTCCCTACTATTCAAAGGTATGCGGTTCACCAGGAACGATATTGTAAAAAGGGGAGTGTCCTTATACAAATATCGTAGCCGGTTTTACTGAAACAGTGATTTATCGTTTTACATTTTACGGTTGTTTACCTTCATTATTTAACAGTTTTACACTGTAAAATTAACAGATTTTTTCAAGTATAACTGTAATGCATCAATAAATGGTATTTAGCATATTTTGAAGGTAGAAAAATATTGATTTTACAGAACTTGACTGTAAAAAATAATGAAATGTATTGTTTAAGATATAAAGGTAATTTTCAGTAGAACATAAGGTAACTTTCCTTTTTCAGAAAAGGTCTTTTACCTTCACCATTTACAGTATTTGTACATTAATTTACTGACATTTTTACAGTGTGGGCTACTAATGCTAAAATGTTTATGTGTGTGGAAGTTTTTCAAAGTGAGTGACAGCAACATAAATATGCCATTTACAACACTTATTGACTAATGTTTTAAGTGGAGGATCAAAGCAAAATTTCAATACCACCAATTTAATTACATACTTAAAGACATGCCATCCTGACAAATATACAGAATTCCTCAGAGCAAAGAGGAGAATCCCATGCCACCGCATACAAAAATCAAAACTGCAGTTGGTCAACATGTTGATCAGTTACTTGAAAAATCAAAGAAATTTGATAAAGAAACCCTAAAGCTCAAACAATTACTGCAAAGGTGATGGAATTTATTGCTCTGGACGATCAGCCATTTTCTGTTGTAGAAAATAAGGGATTTCAAAGCTGCTTGAGCATCTCACACCCGCTTTCCAGATACCCAGTTACCGTTATTTTCTGACAAAGCGCCTAGAGTTACATAAGATTGTGGAAGTCATGTGCACAAACTCCTTGATGAAGATGTCACAGCTGATACCACTGATATATGGACATCTGATACGAGTGCTTAGTTTAATTGTTCAGTGGATCAACGCAAGTTTGAATTGCAGAAAGCAATCTTGCACACCCAAGAATACTCAGGATCACACAAGGTGCTACACTCTCTGTGGTGTTTAAAGAATGTTTGAAACATGGAAAATACCCAAAGAGGACATTCATGTAGTACTACGAGACAACGCGCAAGCTGTAAAGGCTATGGGGGAATGCGGATCCCAAGTTTGATACTATGGCCATACTTTACAGCTATCCGTGAAAACGTGTACTATCCCAATACAGCCCTGGATACAATAGCGATCAGCAGAAAAATAGTTGGTCACTTTAAGCATTCACAATTAGCCAACTCACGTCTCAAAACTATACAAACTGAACTTGGTATGCAGCCGAAAATGCCTCACTAAGACGTTTCGACTAGATGGAACAGCACATTCTATAGGCTGCAAAGCTTGCTGAAGCAGAAAAGAGCCTTTGGGGCTTATGCCCCCGATTTTGAGTTACCTGCAACTCTAACGCTAATCAGTGGGGTTTGATTGAGAACATAATCACACTCTTTGCTCCATTTGAACAACTGACAAAAGAAATTTGCCAGTTCGAAGCCTTGGTTTTAACGTTATTCCCTCAGTTAATGCTTTAAACGACTGTTGACTAAAAGCGCCATACTGACTTCGGAGTCAAAACCAGTAAAGGCGCCTCTTGGAGGCTGATGTGAACAATCGTTTCATTGACATTTACACAGAACTCATGTACTGTGTTGCCACTATTGTAGACCAGAGATACAAAGACTGATATTCTGATGCAGATGTAAAATCACTGACACTCAAAATGTTGCAAGCTCAGATGGAACTTCAAACGAAATGCAAACGAGTGAATCACAGATACACTGTAAAAAAATGTTTTGCTGGATCAACCTAAATAAATTACTTCACAAGGTAACAAGCAATTTAATTGATTTCTTTCAAATTTTAAAAAGTATTTGAGTAAGCTTAATTCATTTGAGTTTGTTTTAACCTTTCCAAAAACTTGAACAAAAGAAAAAATGTATTTAACTCAAACCAAATTTCTTTAAAAACTCAAATAAAAATTTTGTCCATCATTGTATTCACTGTAATGCCAACTTAAATTCTTAATTGGACTAAATATGTTCTTCATATGGTGTTGAATTCAGTTTGTTAGGTTGAAACTGTTTTTAATAAAACAAACCATGAAAAATATTTTGCTTTAAACAATGGAAGCAAATGTATTTAAAAATTAGTGGTACATTTTGTACAATGTTCGAACATGAAACATTTCACCAGAACAAGGTTCTAACAATTATGAGTATCAATATAAAGAAAATCTGTGAACTTGTGCTTTCTACAAGCTAATTTAAAAGTAGTATTTTATAACCCGTCACACATCAGTGAAATTACATTACAAGGAAATGTGAAGAGAAAGACACAAAGAGTAGAAGTAATCACATTTTCAGCACATGGTTCCCATAAATTGTGTTCAGTTGTTGATTACTACAATGAAAACATGAGCAATTGGCTCTAAGCCTATGAAACACAAGGCCAGTCTCGGCCATATGTAAAGATGGTGAAATCTCTGAAACAATTAGGCTGCATCAAAGACTGCAACATGTTCCTTCAAACGCTATTTCTATGTATTTACAGAGAACACTTCCGATTCACTCAAATGCAACTCCATTTTTTTTTTTTTAATCTGGAGAGTAAAGACCTATTAAAAGTTGAATACATCAAAACTGAAAACCAAAAACTCGAATGACAGAACATAAATTACATTCTACATTTCTCATTCACTGTTAAGTAGCTTGGTGTATAAAGTCTGTACTCTCCATGATTTTTCTGTACATCTACTTGCATGAAGATTTTTTGAAACATCTCGAATGTCACTTTCAATTCATTTGGATAACTTAAGTTTAGTGTGTATATCAGTCCAAATAGTATTGCACAAGCAGAGGCAACTGAAGAGAGTTCATTCATCAGCTCAACACCCTCAATGATGATCCCAACATTCAAGTGAACTAAAAGTTCATCACCCTCCTTCCGGATACGAGGATGCCCATGGTCACTCTTTCCATGTCTTGTTCAGCTTCTCAACTTGACAATCCTGTGGGACAGAATTCCAGAAAGTAAGCTATATGTATACATTGACAAGTAATACAACACTGGTAATAGCCCACCATGCTGCTGAACATTTTATCAAGTCAAAGGAAAATCCTTTAGAAAAATGCCAATAACTTGAAAATGGATCAGAACACGTTAGAAAAACAACAGAATTTTTCATTATGTCCCAGAAGTCCGCCAAATGTTCAAGTCATATTTATTATTGCGGATGCACAGTGAATGATAAAATCATCAGTGTTAAGACTCCTAGATGTTAGAACTGAACTTTCCCTAGAATGAATAATACCGTGATTAAGTAGAAGGCAAGTTTACAGAGTAATATTAACTACTTTGGAAAAGATAAGTTTATTTGTACTTACCAGATAGTCTTTTAACAGGAACTTGTCATCCTCACCAAGATAGAGCATAAGGAATCTAAGCACTAATTCTCTCCTTGTGTTGATGTCACTAGTCTGAACATTAGAACAGCACTATGATTTTAATATATATATTTATTTTTTAAACAAACAATGTCTTATTTTGCATGGTTTGTAGCCTGACAAACTTAGAAGCTTTTCAGATAAGGCCACATTTCACTGTACCTGATACAAAGCAGTCATGTAGTTGCTAGTTTTGACTCGTGTGGCTCCACCTTGCTGCTAATGAGTTTGATGAGCTGACTGGAATGTCTGTCTAACTCAAGGGGAACAGTTGTGATTTGAAGAAATTCTGCGTTAATCTGAAACACATAAAAAAAAGAAGAAGATTGTGGCACAGCTAAATTCAAAGTATGAGTAAAATGTACAAATACAATCTACTGAAAACAAACCTCATTCTTTTGAAAGAGAGCAGCCCTCTCTTCACAAAATTCACAATCCTTGGCTGTTCATTTACCACTTCTTGACTCCTGAAGGCAAAAGTCTTGCCATCATTTCTCGAATCACTTTCTCATTGTTTCTCTTCTTCATTTCTTACAGTAGCAATGTCCTTTCTTTCAAGGCTTCTTTGGTCTGATCACTTGGTAAAGCAGGGTAGTAGTTTGCTTCAGCCCGTCTCGGCTTCTTTATATTCTTGGCAGCATAAGTGTCTTCATCAGCTTTTGTCTTGAGTGAATTGACAATAAGCTCAGCACAACCATACAATTTAAGTTGGGTTCTATAGTTACCATTTTACATTTGAGTCTCCGCTTTCCATCCATAACAAGCATTGTACGAACCTGGTTCCTTTAAACAGGGATGCACTGTATTAGGACTTCTGAAACCTCACAGAAGTCAGCATCTGATGGATATGCTTTGAATTTGAAGATCTCTTTGGCTAATTTCTGCAGTATATCTGATTTCAATTTTGAGCTGATCATCAACATTGTTTTTTTGGCTATGTACTGTGCATTTCCTTTCTCCAATTGAATCTCAGTCTCATAAGAGAAACGAGGGATGGGGAAAATGTGTGGCCATGGCAGGTTCGAGATGAAATGGATTCAGGTTTTGAAGAAGACTTTGCAATTGAATCACTTTTATGTTATGTTTATGTAACAAACTCCCCAAAATCATTATCCAAGTATTATAACCTAATGGCTTCTTTAATCTGGAAGGTCTGCTTTACAGCTTCAACAAATTTGTCTACTGAAGATGTGCAAACTGGCAAAATCATTTTCCTGACATCATATTTGCCAAAAACAACCCTAAGACGTATCCTCCCAGTCTCGGCCATGCCAACAAAATCTGAGGTGTGAAAAAAAAAGACAAAATTAAGATATTTCATTAAAATCTAAAGATTGGTAAACTAAATTATCAAATTAGGTATTGAAAAAAATGTATCTGTTACGTAATGAATGTATCTCTTAAGTGTTATGAGCAGCATGCCTGAAACCAAGTTGGCTGAAAGTGGGTATGTGTCCATTAATTCATAAGGCTGTACAAGAAAGACTTCTTCTACCAGGTGATGTTTTAAGATCAATGGCTCTGTAGTGTTCCAGGTACCATGCACTTAATTTCTCGCAACAAAGAAAATTTGTCTTGTTGAACAACCATTTGAACAATTTCACAAAACTCAGGGAGTCCTCCTAATGAACCGTGTGCCAAAATCACCCCAGTTCTATAGTTTACCCAATTTCTTGGAAAAGCATGCATCATGTAGGTCAGGATAACTCTGTCTTAAAGCTTCTGACAATATTCAGTGGAAGTCTGATACATCTGTAATCTCTAAACAAGGTTTGGGAGAGAGTTTCATGCAAGTAATATGCTATCTGAAACTGGTGTCTCTCTGCCAAAGAGTGGAGCAGATTTTTAAAACATTTAATGTGCCAGATCCTTTAAAATAGTTTATGCTTTGACTCAAAATGAGTCATCCAAAGAGCAACTATTGGACCAAACTGATGAATGAGTTGGGATAGTGCTCCAAGTGGCGTTTAGGCAAAAGAGCTGAATGTAGAGAAACCTTTTTCAATCTTACTCTGTGTTTCGAGATCTTGAAATCTAAATAGGCTATAGAATCTTCAGTATGAACGAGCTACCACTAGGTCAACAGTATCTTTTAGGTCTGTTACCATCTGCCCAGCTGGTTCATCTGTGGGAACTCTACAATCAATAATCAATGGAAAACCTCAGGAGACCACCAACTGTTTTTTTGGATGCAAAATTGATAGGAACAGCAGGGCGGTTTGTTCGATCTCCCAACTTGAAAGGAAAATTGAGTAACGACTGATTTAGGTCATAAAAAGCAAAATACTTCTTTGAGATCAACAGAGACAGACACAGAGCTAGTTCGGATGGAACAATTCCTTCAAACACATCATGTGCTGCATCAGGTGGAAAACCCCTTGTTACATTGAAAATGAGAGCTTCTCACAAAACACAGTTTCTTTGAACTCCATAGTAGCTGGCCACTGCATTTTCTTTAACTGTTTTAAGACGCCCTGCAAGAATCTCCCCTGTCCTAAGAGAGAATGCACCACTCCTAACTTCTTTCAACTGAATGTCTGACTTTTCTGCTGTGCAAAATCTACAAACATATGCTCCAGAGAAGTTCTCAACAAAACCTGCAATACCATGGGCAGCAAGGTTATCTGCAATGACAAACTGAACTGTTCCTTTTACAGTTTTCCCCGGCTTGCTAACATAAACACCATGCTACTCTAAAATTACAAGATCATTTACCAGTGGTTCCAGCACTCTCTCATAACCATAACACTGTACATCATCGTTTTTAATCAAAACAACTAAATATATTGATGACAAACATGAATGGCAACCAGGGGAAGACTGCTTAGCACCCAGTAAACTCCACAAATTTTGTGTTTTTTCTTTGATGTGCCAATTGAATTACAGATCTCAAAATCGTCCAAATAAAGTATTAAAGAAACAACAAAATCTTGTGAAATGTAATGGAACTTTCTTTAAAATTATGCCATCACGGAACGACTCATACACTGGCTCCCCACTTTTCACTTCTGATGCATTTTCATTAAAGGTGACAGCTTTATCAAGGATAGGTTTAGAATCGAGAACCTATTGCAAAGACTTCAGAATTGGTATATACTGAAAATTTTGCTTTTTCTTGGAGTCTAAGACATATTCAGTTTGTTCAACAATATTGAAATGACTCTTGCAGTAACCCTTTCGTTTCCAACAAGTAGAAAGTGGACTACAATTCCCAATTCCAAGATGAATAGGATGGGTATTGAAAAGTGTTGTGGCTAACTCCTGCACGATAGACTAGTGAATCGAATAGTGCTATGAGAACATGAGGGCAAACATTAAGAAGGATATCAGGAGGCTCAAAGACAGTTGGAGAGGAATATAGCAGATAAGGAAGACGACCATAAGAGATTCTTTTCAGTATTTAGTAGTAAAAGAACAGTTAAGGAGGAGGTCAATTTCATCAGGAATAGTAAAGGGGAATTAAAAGATACAGACAGTGAAATAGCAGATGCCCTAAACTTACATTTTTCTGAGGTGTTTACAAGTGAGCAAGTGGATAACCTCAGAGCAGTAACAGGGACTACTACAGGAGGTACTGAGGGATTTGGAAATTGTACAGGAGAAGTGCTGCTCAGATTAAATAAGATGAAATCAAACAAATCACAGGCCCAGATAATAGTTATCTGTGAGTAGCTAGTGAGTTCAGATATAAACCCTGACACGTATTTTTAGGAAGTCACTGCACACTGGAGAGATTCCAAAAGACTGGAAAATGGAAAATATCATCACGTTATATAAAAAGGTGACAGGGCAGATCAGAGCAACTATAGGCCAGTAAGCTTAACATGCATCAGGGAAAATTAATGGAATGAATTATTAAGGATAAGATTGAGCAACACATGGCAAGGACAGGAGTTATTAGGAAACAGTCAGCGTGGGGTCAGAAGAGGAGGTTGTGTTTTACTAACATGCTGAATTCAATGAGGGATACGATCAAAGTGGGCAGAAGAGATTATTGATGTGGACTTTCAGAAAGCATTTGATAAGGTGCCACATGAGAGGTTGGGCATCAAATTAAAGAAGTGGGAGTTCAGGGTGATGTTTTTAGATGGGTGCAGAATTGGCTCAGACACAGGAAGCAGAGGGTGATGGTGCGAGGAACCTCATCAGAATTGGCTGATGTTAAGAGTGGTGACCAGCAGGGGGCAGTCGGGGGCAGCTGCTATTTTAATAAATATAAATGATTTAGATAGGAATATAAGTAACAAGCTTGGTTACGTTTGCAGATGATACCAACATAGGTGGATTAGCAGATAATTTGGAATCCGTTATATCATCACAGAAGGACTTGGATAGCATACAGAATTTGGAGATTTGTGAAGATGAAATTTAATGTCAGTAAATGTAAAGAATTACACATAGGAAGTAAAATGTTAGGTTTGAATACACAATGGGCGGTCAGAAATCGAGAGTCCACCTTATGAGAAGGATTTATGAGTCATAGTGACTCTAAACTATCAACTTCCGACAGTGTTGAGAAGCCATTAAGAAGGCTAACAGAATGTCAGGTTATATAGTGCCTGATCTGTGAAGTACAAGTCACAGGAGGTGACGCTCAACCTTTATAATGCACTGGTGAGGCCTCATCTGGGGCCTCATGTATAAACGGTGCATACGCATAGAAATGTTGCATAAGAACTTTTCCACGTTCAAATCGCGATGTTAAAACCTACACTTGGCGTAAGCTTACGCACTTTTCCACGGTACTCATACCTTGTCGCACGCAGTTCTCAGCTCGGTTTTGCAACTGGCGGCACCCAGCGCAAAGCAATGCTACTGTCCCTGTGTGGTTACTCTTTATTTTCCTGACGCTGCTTTTATAAATACACTGAAACTAACCGCATAATGTTTATTAGTGTAATGCATCTGATTGTAATTAACTTGTAACAATATAATGGTTCAGTGAATAGCCATAGTATTCCAAATACCATAACTGCTTTAAGCGTTGTTACTCACTGCACCTTCTTCTTCTTCTTTCAGCTCCTCCCGTTAGGAGTTGCCACAGCGGATCATCTTTTCCATATTTCTCTCACTGCACCACTCGGAGTATTTATATCACTGTATCTGATGTGAATCACAGCAGCAGCTGATCAGAAAGAGAATTATCGGTTCGGCATTGGACACAGCTGTCTCGGCCACAGCAAAAGCTTCAAAGCCTTCTTTGAGGATCTCGCAGTTCAGAAACAGTTTAATCCCAAGAACTATAAACGCACTCAATCAAGCGCTCCTTGTAGAACTGTTTGTACTTATAAGTAGAACTACCCCACTGTAAACTTGCACTACAGTTATATTACACAACCTGCGCCACTTTATAAAGCGCATATTTACAAATGATGACTTGATATCATTTTTATGATGAAATGCAGAAAATATGTTTATTATATTTTACATATAAAACTTTAACTTCATTTAAATAATCTAAATTTTACAGTGAGTGGCTGAAGGATAGAATAATTAAACATGTACCGAAGATATTTCAATGTTCCTTTAACGTTTTGAAGAATCAGCGTTCTAAGCTTACAGATGGTTTAATGTCTGTTACAGAGCTGATTGTGTGGCGATCCACCTGCATAAGATAACATATTGACATTGGACTTTTCTATTGGACATAGAGCCTCTGAGTACTGCTGCAATAAATAATTTCATCGATGGCGACACAATCACGCGCCGTGAAACTCATGTTTAATAACGTGCTTTAACTCTATCATCATAAAAATGACATCAGTATACATCTCAGTATTTTAGTTATTCAGAGAGCTGTAATATCACGAATGTAATGAATTCTGTGTCCAGTTAGAGGAAGAGAGCGGTTTAGAAGCAAGTAGTGATTCACACACAGAGCACATAGAAATAATAATAATAAATAATAATAATTTATTACATTTATATAGCGCTTTTTTCAAGGCACTCAAAGCGCTTTTACATACAAGGGGGGGGATCTCCTCAACCACCACCAGTGTGCAGCATCCACCTGGATGATGCGACGAGCCATAGTGCGCCAGAACGCCACCACACACCAGCTTACTGTGGAGAGGGACAGAGTGATGAAGCCAATCAGTGTGTATGGGGATGATTAGGAGGCCATGCGGTCAGAGGCCAATGGCAAATCTGGCAGGATGCGAACACCCTACTCTTTCCGAAAGACATCCTGGGATTTTTAATGACCACAGAGAGTCAGGACCTGCGGTTTAACGCCTCATCCGAAGACGGTGCTTTTACAGTATAGCGCCCCATCACTATACTGGGGCATTAGGACCACACAGACCACAGGGTGAGCACCCCCTGCTGGCCTCACTAACACCTCTTCCAGCAGCAACCTAGTTTTTCCCAGAAGGTCTCCCATTCAGGTACTGACCAGGCTCAACCCTGCTTAGCTTCCGTGGGCAACCAGTCTAGGGCTACAGGGTGATATGGTTGCTGGCTAAGATCAAGTACAAAACAAAGCATTTAATGTGCCACTTTAGTTAAAATGTGATTTGAGAAACTGGTTAATTAAACGATTTTAAGATGAAGTTTATGATGTTCTACTTTAATGACAAAATAAACTACGTAATTAAAGTGGAAATGTCGAGATTGAAGTTGACATTTGTGTTTTTTCCCCACTGCGGTGCCTTTTTTCTCTGTACCCTAATAAACTTTCATATGACACTCAGACAGTGGGCTACAACTCGCTCTTTTCCGCACTTTGATATGTGACTTCTTTTTATTTCCGCACTGAGCGATTTTGTGAACGTGAGCTTTCAAGTTTCTCCAACACGCTATGTCACTCGATCAACTTCCTTTGTTGATTATACCACGGTTTATTTGAACAAATAGTATGATTTTCCTTTGCCTCCACTTGGTATTCGCTTGAAATTCTTATATTTTCCCCGTTTTTCCCATTGTCTTTTCACAGAAGGCTGAGCTTAAGGCGATTTATATTGATTTGCATATTCAAAGAGGCGTAATTCTGGGAGGAGTTGGGGTGTTACATAAAGCGCGTGCAACGAGTGTTAATTTCACCTGATTGGGATTTATGTAGCGAAAGAACGTGAAGTTGGGTACCACAGATTCCTGCATCTGGATTTTTCTGTGCGTAAGCACATTTCGGCTTTTGTGCTTATGTCATGTTATAGTGCGAGTTCTATGCACGGCGTTATACATGAGGCCCCTGGAGTCCTGTGTGCAGTTTTGGTCTCCAGGCTACAAAAGAAACATAGCAGCACAAGAAAAGGTCCAGAGAAGAGCGACTAGGCTGATTCCAGGGCTACAGGGGTTGAATTATGAGGAAAGATTGAAAGAGCTGAGCCTTTACAGTTTAAGCAAAAGAAGATTAAGAGGAGACCTGACTGAAGTGTTTAAAATGATGAAGGGCATCAGTCCAGTGGATTGAGACTGTGACTTTAAAATGAGTTCATCAAGAACACAGGGACACAGTTGGAAACTTGTTAAGGGTAAATTTCACACAAACATTATGAAGTTTTTCTTTACACTAAAGAACGATAGACACTTGGAATAAGCGACCAAGTAGTGTGGTAGACAGTAAGACGTTAGGGACTTTCAAAACTCAACTTGATGTTTTCTTGGAAGAAATAAGTGGATAGGACTGGCGAGCTTTGTTGTGCTGAATGGCCTGATCTCTTCTAGAGTGTTCTAATGTTCTAATAAGATCATCCACAGCTGAGCTAGAAACAAGAAATAAGTTTTCTAACTTTAACAAAATCAAGCAAGTTTTACTTCAATATTCATTGCAAGTTCATTATCTCTCTGTCATCAGTGGATGATACCTCCTCAAAATCCAAGGTGTCATCAACCTCGAAGGAAATCTGGATCAGAGTCTCTGTTAACAGCAATGCCAGGTTTAAAGCCATTTACTGTGCTTGGATTAGGGTTTCTGTACTTGTGAGTTTTAAAATTGTTATAGATGTTGGTTTTATATGAACAGCCCAAGAACATACAACTGACAGTCTCATGGTTTTTAAGATGCATAACAATGTGTTGAAAGTACTCAATTTTAGAAGAAAGTTGGCTGCAGTCACAAAAATGGCATTTGTATATAGCTGTTTTAACTTCTTGGGAAATTTTCCAATAGGATGTCTTCTTGATAAGTGGCTCAATAAAGTATTCCGTGATTTAAAGCGGCAGGGGCAGTTCAGATAAGTACATGGGTATGGTTGAATTTGTCCCTATTGCTTGTGCTCAAGCTGGTATCTGACATCTTCTTTTAAATGGCTGTGCACAGTTCTTACAATTCCACATAAAGAGTTTGTTCTACAAAATAAGTAATATGCTGTTAAAACTATTTACAACAATACCATCAGATCAAATGCTAAGTTGGCCAAAATTAATTTGTTTTATGGGCTGGGGTGAAAACGTGAAAATTTCCAGGTTATAGTAAATCACAAAAAACCTTCACTATAGTAAACATCTTAATCATAATTTTGGACAATATTCAGATCACAGTTATTTAAAGATTACTACATTAAATATACAAAAATCTTGATTACAATCAAAATATACATACACATATATAATATATATATTGTGATAATTCAGTCACAAAACAAAGATAAAGATTTGGGAATGGCCCCCACATAATGTTTTCTCTGGATAAGTAAATTATTATTATCAGACATTCGACATTTAAGCACTTTGAGCTACTGTTTGTATGAAAATGTGCTATATAAATAAATGTTGTTGTTGTTGTTGACATCAGTTGTTTCATTCAGTCGGCTTTTTATAAGATGGCTACGGAAATGACGGAAGCAGGAAGTGACCTCATCCGCAGGAGCCGGAGGTGCGTCATCATGGTGTTGCCGAAGTGACGTTATTCGCGGAAGCCGGAAGTGACGCATCATAGTGGGATCTAGAGGTATGGTGAACCCTTTGAAATATGGGTTGTTGCGGATATGAAATTATTATTTTTCTTCTTTAGTTCTGCAGGGTCAGTAAGAGGGCATTAGCACCATCATACAACCCCCCATCTTGTAGCCATTCACTCACCTCTGGACCTGTTGATTGCCTCCTACTTGCACGTGTGTGACAATATATATATTGTAAGAAAGGCGCTATATAGTGCCTGACCCGGAACACACTATGCAGAGGCACTTCTACAATAACACAAGCTTTTATTTACCTTCAGCTGGAGGGTGCGTCTTCCCAGTAATCCCCAGCCACAACACAATCCAAAAGCCCTTATATAGATAAACCAATACCATAATTCTTCCTCTGGCACCACCACTCCTCTCCAGGCAACCTCGCCCTTTCCTCCCGATTCTGGCTCCTTGAGGGTGGTGGCTGGCCCTTATAGGCCACCCGAAGTGCTCCAGGTGCTTGAGCTCCTGTGCCTAATTGCACTTCCGGGATCCATGTACACCCCCTGGTCAACCCGATCCCACAGGGTTGGGGAGAACTCCATATCCCATGAAACCCGCGGAAACTGAGGCACCATCGCACAGCCAGGAGGCTGCCACCAAGCGTCCCATGGGAGGAGTGAGATGTCCATGGCTGCTCCCCGGAACATGTGTAGAAGAGGCGCCCGCCAGGCATGGATCATGTCCCAGCGGCATGGCACCCGCCGCCTGCCAAATATATATATGTTGTGGACTAAGCCCTGGACACAGACCGAAGAGACATGGCAAATTCATCGCCACACGCTTATTTACAATACTAATATTTACAGTTATTAAGTGCACACAACCCACTTTCCCCAAAGTCCAGGCCCTTCTCACACTGCCTTTCTCCTTCAGATCGCCTCCAAGTGTCCCTGATCCTCTTCCCCAGCACTTCCTGGGTGGCAGAAGTGTTGAGGGTCCAGGGCTCCCAAGACATTGGGGAGCCCCTGAGTGTGACCAGGCCCCTACAGGGTTGGACTTCCAAGCCCTCTCACCGTGGCCCCCCACACAACCAGGGCAGATGCCCCTCGTGGTCTTTAGGAGGCACAACCCTCCTCCGGTCCTCCTGGGATCCGCTGGTACTACCCCAGCCGTGTGCCACAATATGTATATATTCATGGCATTTGTAGTCTGAATCACACTCTGATTGTATGGGTGGTTACCTACCAGGTAACGCTTGAATGCCATGAATGTAATTACCCCGATCTACATACTGTTAAATCTATTAACCACATTACGTGGGCAAGCGCCGCTGCGTCCGGTTGATTCCGAGAGGGGTGCAGTGAGTGTGTATGACTGATGAGCCCAGAATTAGGGTGAAAACATATGCATACTCTTTGCATTATTTGACAGTAAAACTATCAACCACATATATATATATACTGTATATATATATATATATATATATAGTTATATATTATTATATATGTGTGTGTTGCGTATGTGTGATCTATATATATCTATAATTAATCTCTAATTATTGTCCTCTGATTGATCTATGCATTGAAGTTGCATTTTGTAGTGTAAGATGACAAAAGTTTTGTTCTATCTGCACAAAAGCATGTAAAGAATAAGATACATATTTACAATAAATAATAGTTTTAAAATTTAAACATTACCTGCCTTCTCCCAGAATGTGGATTGTAAAACCCGGGGAAATCGGACTATCGACCTACTGTATGCAAGCGTTAAAGACGTGCACAAGCCACCCCTGCCAAGCACTTGGGAAAGCAGATCATAACCTGATTCTGCTTCAGCCTCACTACAAACCAAGAGTGAAGCGCTACCACAACCACACGCTTATTTAGGAAGTGGTCCTCTGAGGCAGAGAGGTTCTGAGAGACTGGAACCAGACTGGGATATCGCTGGGGTCACATAGTGACAATATTGAGGGGAGGCTGATACTGCACTACTGATTACATTAACTTCTGTATGGACATTGTAGTTCCAGTAAGAACAGTCGCTTGCTATGCTAACAACAAGCCATGGATTACAAGTGACATCAAAGGCCTTTTGAACCAGAAGAAAAGGGCTTTTAAAGGTGGTGATCAGCATGAGCCTCAAGCGTGCAGAAGGAACTCCGAAACTTCGGAACTTCGGAAAGAGCAGGTACAGGAGAAAGCTGGAGCAGAAGTTGCAGAACAACAGCATGAAGGAAGGTGATGGGATGAAGATTAACACTGGCTGCAGCTTTGAAGCGGGTGCCACCATCGAGACAGCGTGGAGAGACAAACCAAATGAACAACTTCTTTAACAGGTTTGACCACCCTAACCCACTCTCATCTCGGAGTACTGCATCCTCCAACCATCCTTCTGCTGATACCAGCATAGGTGAGACATCCCCACCCACAATTACAGCAGCCCAGGTGAGCAGAGAGCTGAGGAGACTTTGTGCCAGCAAAGCAGTGGGTCCAGATGGAGATGCCACAACTGCTGAAGGCCTGTGCGTTGGAACTGGGGAGTCCTCTACAGTGCATCTTCAACCTGAGCCTGGAACAGGGAGAGTCCTTTGGCTTTGGAAAACATCTTGTATCACTTCTGTCCCAAAGGTATCACGCCCTAGTGAGCTGAATGACTTCCGGCCTGTTGCTCCGACATCACATCTGATGAAGACCATGGAGCGGCTGCGGCTTCACCACCTGAGGTCACAGGTCCGCCATGCCCTCGACCCTCTGCAGTTTGCATACCAGGAGAAGGTGGGAGCGGAGGATGCCATCATCTATATGCTACACCAATCCCTCTCCCACCTAGACAGAGGCAGTGGTGCTATAAGAATTATGTTTTTGGACTTCTCTAGTGCCTTCAACACCATCCAACCTCTGCTCCTTAGAGACAAGCTGACTGAGATGGGAGTAGACTCCACATCTGGTGGTATGGATCGTGGACTATCTTACAGACAGACTCAGTATATGCGCCTCGGGAAGTGCAGGTCTGACATTGTGGTCAGCAACACAGGCCGGACTGTACTTTCTCTGGTCCTGTTCAATCTACATACATCAGACTTCCAATACGACTTGGAGTCCTGCCACGTGCAAAAGTTCACTGATGACACTGCTATTGTGGGCTGCATCAGGAGTAGGCAGGAGGAGGAGACTAATCAAAGACTTTGTTAAATGGTGCGACTCAAACCACTTACACCTGAACACCAGCAAGACCAAGGAGCTGGTGGTGGATTTTAGGAGGCCCAGGCCCCTCATGGACCCTGTGATCATCAGAGGTGACTGTGCAGAGGGTGCAGACCTATAAATATCTGGGAGTGCAGCTGGATGACAAATTGACTGGACTGCCAATACTGATGATCTATGTAAGAAAGGTCAGATGCGACTATACTTTCTTAGAAGGTTGGCATCCTTCAACATCTGCAATAAGATGCTGCAGATATTCCACCAGGACGGTTGTGGCAGTCCTCTTCTGCGTGGTGTGCTGGGGTGGCAGCATAAAGATGAAGGACGCCTCACGCCTGGACAAACTTGTTAAGAAGGCAGGCTCCATTGTAGGATTAAAGTTGACAGTTTAACATCCGTGGCAGAGCGGACGGCTAAGCAAACTCCGTCAATCACAAGAATCCACGCATCCACTGAACAGGATCATCTCCAGGCAGAGGTAGCTTCAGTGACAGACTTTTGTCACCGTCCTGCTCCACTGACAGACTGAGGAGATCGTTCCTACCCCACACTATCGACTCTTCAATTCCACCGAGTGTAAATGCTAACATTATTTTAAGTTATTGTCTGCTTTTACTGCATTTTATTACTATTTAACTTAATATTGCTTTTTGTATCAGTATACTGCTGCTGGATTATGTGAATTTCCCCTTGGTATTAATAAAGTATCTATCTATCTATCTATCTATCTATCTATCTATCTATCTATCTATCTATCTATCTATCTATCTATCTATCTATCTATCATAAATTAGTATTTGGTGCCCTTAAGGTAGCTTCACAAACACTAAAAAATGTGCAAAGTACAGTCAAAAGGGTAATCAAATCCATTAGGAAAGTTCAACTGGAGTAAAAGCCGACATCCAATGAGGAGAAGTAAACAAAAGCACAAAGTCAGTTTTCCAGAAGGTGTTGAAAGCTTAAAGCGATGGTCTCCTAGTGATTCAACTAAATGCAAAAGCACCAAATCTACTGCAAATGGGATAAAGATGAACTCTATGTGGAATGTAAGCTGCATCTGTTCTCTTTGGTTAGGAAAATACACAATTTAGAGGACCACGTTAGGAACTTGATAGAATTAGGCTATCAAACAGAAAATTAGATTTACTCGGTTTGTTTAGACAATTCAGTTGCTTTATTCAGCTTCAGTGTCTCCAGGTCTCACTGTAGGGAGTGTGCAGCCAAACTCAGTAGCACCAATTCAGGTGCAGGCAATTAGGTAACAGTGAGATGGGGTTTAACAAGTCAAACTTTAGTCCTTTAGAAGCCAGGTCACTAATTCAGACACTGAATAGATTCTCAGCACTCAGCCACATGACCGTGGAGACTGAGAACAATAAAGTGCTTATGATTGGTGACTCCATAGTGTGGAATGTTTGAATTCCAAATTATATTACTCCAGCAGTTAATGTTAAATGTCTCCCAGGGAGAAGGTATCTGACATAGAGCCTAAGGTGCAGGTGTCGGCACTAATGATACTTATTTACAGCAATCTGAGGTATTAAAGGAAACTTAATCTCTCATGCACCAAAGAAAAAGAAATACGGAGGTTAATTGTGTCTGGCTCCTTACCACAATTATATCAGGGCGATGTGATTTATAACAGATTGTCTCCTTTACTGCAGTTAGAGACCTGGGCCTCATGTATAAATGGTGCGTATGCACAAAAGTGTTTGCATTGCAGTTTCCACATCCCATCACGATGTATAAAAACTAAACTTGGCATAAAGCTATGCACATTCTCACACCAGCTAAATGTATTGTATCATAAGTTCTGGCTCGGTTTTGCAAACTGTCAGCACCTAGCATCAAAGCAGTGCTACTGTTCCTGTGTGGTTTCCCTTTATTCCCATCCCTGCGCAGCTTTATCAAATACACTGAAATTAACCGCATATCGTTTTTAGTGTAAGGCATCTGATTGTAATCAACCTGTAACCATATGATGGTGCAAAGAATGTCCACACTATTCCAAATATCATAGCTGCTTTAGCGTTGTTACTCTCAGTACACCTGCTGTATCTGAGTGGAGAATCACAGCAGCTGATCGGAAAGCTCTACGGCAGATTGTGTATTACGGTCAAGGAGAAGGAAAAATAATACAGACATAATGAATAAAAAGATAGTTGAGAATAAAGTCGACACGTTGACTTTATTCTCATAGTTTACCTTGTCTTTAAAATAGAACAATCAATGTTCAATTTACTAGAGTATCTCAAACCTTATCATAACTAATGTAGCACATTAAATGATTAGTATTATGTTCTCAGACCAGTTGTTAATCGCTCACGTGCTTCTTAACGACTTCAGCTATCGCCACACAAAATACATTCACTTTATGATATTCCTGCTCTCAACTTTAGAATGCTAAGATAAATACTTGATAGCATTTTCATGATGAATGCATTAAAGCATGTATTAAACATGCAGGGGCACGGTTGCTAGAGGTTGCACTGCTGCTTCACAGCAGGGGTCCCACTGTTACCTGCATGTTTTTCTGGTAGGTTTACTCAGCAGGTTTCAGTATCCTTTCAAAGTCATGTAGGATGTGGGGTTTTGTTCTGCTAAATTGACCCTGCTAGTGTTGTGTTGTTGTATTCACCTGCGATGAGCTGGCACCCCATTCATGAATTGTTTCTGCTCGCACGTGATGCTTGCTGGGATGGCTGCAACCCTGGATGGATGACATAATTAACTAACCATTTATAATGAAGATTTTCAAAGTTCCTTAAAAATTTAGATGAATCAGCATTCTAAGCTTCTAAGAGATGGTTTTACATTTATTAAAGAGATGATTGGTTACTTGGAGAAATAAAGGAAGGACAATATTGGGTGTTAGTACATTTGAAAGAGATAGTACTGCTACAATAAATTATTTTATCGAGGATCGCAATGCTGCAGCAAGCATCTTGTGGGGTGGCAGGAATACTTTGGATGGGGCTCCAGCTATCGCTACCACTGCACCACCGTGGCCCCATGCTTAATACATGTTTTAATTCCTGTCATCATGGAAATGATATAAACATACATCTTAGTGTTTAAATTGTTCATAGAGCTGTAATATAAATGAATGTAATATATTCGTGTCCTGTCCACATAAGAGAAAGTCCGTTAAGAAGCATGATTGATTCACACACATAAAAACATAGAAAAAACCAGAGAATAGAAAATTTTAAACGTAGCATTTTAGTTACGATGGGATTTGAGAAATTAGTAAATTAAACAATTTTAAGATGAAGTTTATGATGTTCAATTTTAATGACAAAATAAACTATGTGATTAAAGTGGAAATTTCGAGATTATAGTTGATATTCTGAGCTTTTGTTCCACTGTGTCCCTAATTTTTTCTTTTCTCTGTACCCAATAAGCTTCCATATGACACTCAGATGGGGGGGCTACCATTTGCATTTTCATAGGGGACTTTGATATCTGACCACTTTTTATTTCGGCACTGTGCGAAATTTCTGAAAAAACTTTTGATCAACTTCCTTTGTTGTTGACAAGGACATCCTTGTCTGGTACCACATTCTAGTTTAAAGTAGTTAAACAAATGTTGAATACAACATGCACCAATACATACACAAAAGTTCGCAAACCCCAAATTTCTTAATGTGGTGAAAAGGTATTTCCATTCAATTATGTCAAATGCTTTTTCTGATCCAATGAAATAGTACTTCTGGGTGTTTGACTTTGTTGGTGAGTATATTACATTAAACAGGCTTTGAAGATTGACGATAATTTCGACCTGATAACCCAGTTTGAACTTGTGGATATTCCCGGAAGGGAGCACTTCTCCATCCTTCTAGCTATGATTTTTGAAATTATCTAACATCACTATTCAGAATGAAATTGGTTTTAATGATGCACCATTGTAATAAGTCCTTATTTTGTTTAGGAAAGACGGGACTAATGCTTGCAATAAGTTTAAGAAATTTGATTGTCTCTGGCTTCTGTAAATGTTGCAAGGGAGGGAGCTGCTGAGCTGAGAATTTCTTGTAAATTCTGCAGGGTAGCCATGCCATGATTCCCGCCTTGAGTGACTTTATAGCATCTAGTAATTCTGATAGCGCCAGAGGTTTATCCAGTTCCTCCACTAAAAGTATCTAGTGGTAACTGTAATGTATCCAGAAAGCATTAGATTGTGTGGATTTTTTTTTTTGTTTGTTTTTCTGTCCACCCTGGCCATTGGGACCTTACTTATTCTATGTTAATTAATGTTGATTATGTTTATTTTTTATTGTGTCTTCTATTTTTCTATTTATTTTGTAAAGCACTTTGAGCTACATTTTTTTGTATGAAAATCTATATTAATAAAAGGAAAGCCCTCACTCACTCACTCACTCACTCACTGACTCATCACTAATTCTCCAATTTCCCCGGTGGGTGGAAGGCTGAAATTTGCGGTTCTTTCCCTTACAGCCCTTTACAAAAAGGGGGGCAGGTTTTATATTAAAATTTCCCCTACGCGAATGGTCATAACGGGAAGCAGTTTTCCATTTACTGTAATGGAGATGAGCTTCAGCGGGGCGGATTTTCGTGGACATCATCACGCCCCCACGTAATCACGCAGTACATAGAAAACCAGGAAGACCTCAAAAAACCTGAAGAAAACATGCATTATATAATTGAGAAGGCAGCTAAACAATAAGAAGCGAAAGTGACATATACAACCATATTCATAAGTTCTGCTACTCGGAACAAAGTCATGTAAACCTACACTTTAAATTAAGTTCATAGACAGGCTCTGGCGCTTGTAATTTAGTGCCTGCCCATATAAGGCCGTCCTCAAACAATCCCAAAGCAAACTGCCATGGGTAAATATTCACGGGTGAAGGACTGTGCTTATGGGAGGAAGATGGATGGTCAGGGTGGTGTTTGACACAAACCAGCGAAACTGCGGAGAGAAAATTTTAAGTGCCAGGACTAAGGTAACATTAAACAGCCATGGACATAGCAATGGACCAGCACAGCTAACCTTCATGCATGTACACCGAAAATGGCTCCCCGGAACTGACGAGTGCACAGATAAAAGGCAACAGTTCTAAGGAGGGTTGAACAAACCGAATTCACAATTGAAAAAGGAGCAAAAAAAAATGAAGCGCCCGATACATACAAGCATTCATAAAAACCAACTACTGCAGAAACAAAGCACACGTTGAAAAAGTCAATGTCCTGCTAAAGGAAGACAGGGAAAAAAACCCCGTGCATGCAGGTGTCAGGTCCCCAGATAAAGAAGAAGATGAGCTGTTTATTGATGCAGTAAGAAACAATCGATGAATGAAACCGTCATCTTTACAACGATTGACAAACACGGAATGTAACTTGAACACAACACATCCTACAAATACGAACCTGATTGAAGAAATAATGATAATCAAACCTTGATGACAAAGAACACTCAGTAACACTCACAAAACAAATACTGTATATTGACAGTCATGTTCGTTATTTTAAAATGTTCTTTCTTTTTCTAGCTTTTTTAACACACTATTCTCCGCGAGCGGTATATATATGTATATACCCGATCTACATACTCGAGTAATGGATACTTTATTCGCCATCAATGATTGTTTTGGTAAACCCTACCAGTGATTCATTAGATAAACGTAAAAAGTAAGAGCGGGGGGAGGATGACTTTTGAGGCATGCAGGCTGGAAATGCTCAACTCTATCTGAATTGAATCACATTTGAAAAAATATATCTTTCAAGTTCTATTTAGTCCATATGTGTCAAACTCAAGGGCATGGACATCCGGCCAGCGAGTAATTATATCCGGGCCCAAGATCATTTTATATACTGTATTATTGTTATTAAAGCCTGGGTATATAGGCTTTGGGTAACAAACCAAAAAAGATCCCTGATGCAACGCTCAGTTCCCTTTGGGAGAACATTTCCCCCTTAATAAACCCCCAAGCTTATGACCAAAGTTTTTGGTTAAGTTTCACAGGGTTGAAGAGAAAAAGTTGATTTGAAAATGGGAGCCTTTAAAACCGGCGGGAGGTTTGGAGTATAGTTTACTGAACCCGTGTGTCTCTTTTTGTGGAGCTAATGTGGTTGTAATTACAGAATTTAATCAAAGACGGCACTATGAGAAAAAAACATCAGGGTAACCATAATGAAAATGCAGAAGATACAGAAACAGAAAAATTTAAAATAAAAACCCTGACACTTCAGCGGACGCTTTTCCCGGGGCACAATCAAAAAGGGTTTTTTCAAGGAAGCTGCTTTAGGGGAGACAAAAATGACCAGTTCACCTTGCCCCATTTTCCCCTGTTGCCAAGTAATGTTAAACCGTCGCCCCCACGGTGTTCCCAAAACGCACTTTGTTGATAAACTGACCCGGAGTTTGAAGGCGTTTTTGGGATTTTAAAAAAAAAAGCCCGGGTCACATGCGGCTCGAATTGTGCATTTTTGGGTAGAAATATTCGGGTGAGAACCCTTTTTCAGTGATAAAGACTAAAAAAACAGCAAAAGGAGTCGCCACTGATGAGCACCTGCAGTCCCCTGAAAATTTCCCCCACAACACAGAAACTTCACACCAAACAGAAACGAACCGGGGCCCAAAAAAAAAATGCCAGGCATCCAGCCCCAAAAAGACTTTCTGAGCAAAGACCAACGGGAATGAGATTTTTTTTGTTGAAAGGAAAAAATTTGATTTATTTTTCCAGGTTTTGTTATACATTTTAATTTTTTAAATTTTTATAATTTTACAGGATATTTTTTTGGAGAGCAAAATTTTTTTGGGAAATTTTTAAAAATCTAAGTTTATTTTTATAAAAATTACATAAGAGAAAAAAAATTTGAATGTTTTTTTCTTTTAACGCTTACTTTATTTCTAACTTGTTTAAATTTTGACAGGGTATATTTTTATTTGGGGGAAAAAATATTATAAGTTGTTTAAGGGTTTTAGTTGATTTATTCAGGAATAATATTCCGTCTGTTTTACCATTCCTACCAAAAAATATTTCTGTCGACTAAATAAAAATTCCTTCCATTTTAAAAATTTAAATAAAAAAATTGAACAACAGGGGTAGTTCATAATATCCAACAGACTTAAATTTAAAAGCGGGGAGTTATCCGTTTTAACAAGCAGCGGGGCACTGATAATTAAAAGTTGTGTGTATATATGTAGATATGTATGTATATGATATATATGTTTATATTGTGTGTGTTATATATTTTATATATATGTATTTTGTGTATATATATGTGTATATGTATAGATATGTATATATATATGTTTATTTTGTGTGTGTGTGTAAAATATATATATATATATATATACAGCAACACCATCACTCACAACAGTGACAAAACAATTACATTGAAATCATGTTAGTTATTTTCAAAATTTTTCCCTTTTCTTTTCTTTTTTTTTAACACACTACTTCCCCGCCCGGGGCGGTATTTTGTAGTGTGTTTAATAAATAAATGTTGATTGATTGATTGATTGTTGTCTTCCTTAAACTCAGTAGAATATAGGGTTTATAGTAGTCTCAAAATGGGGCTTTATATTTTTATGGTAAGATTTTGTCCCCCGTCATTTTGGTGATTACTGGGTTTTTCAACTTTTGCTTGTGGTTTTGTTGAGCAAAAGCTTATTAGCTTTCTCCATTTTCATAGAAAGATGTCGGGATTTATAAAAGGTTCAGTTTTTTTAGTTGTCAAGGTTGAGTTCTGAAACAGAGTCTGCCTTTTTCCTATTGATCGGGAAGCCGGCATGTTCTTCATCATTCTAGTAATTTCATTTTTTAGTTCTGATACTTTCTTAGTTTCTGATTTATTCCTGGGGGAAAGATTGATTCTGTCCTCTTAAGAAGGCCCAAGAGTTTCCCAGAGTATTCCCGCAGAGACCTCTGAGAATGTATTTGTCTCTGGGAAAAAACTATTTGTTTGGGTATAAATTTGTACAGTTCTTGCCTGCTAAAAAAAGCGGGTTAAGCGCCATCTACAAGGTGAGTGTTTGGGGGTAAACTTTTTGCCCAAGATCAGAGGTGCATGGTCAGAAATAACAATAACCACTTGGGGATTTAATCGTAGGAAAAAAATTTTTATCTATAAAGAAAAATCTATTCTTGGTAGCAATGATGTACTGGGGAGAAAGAATATTTTTTTTAGTTTGGGTTTAGAAACCTCCCGGGGGTTGATAAGTTGTGGCGTTCAAAATGTTAATTATCTTTGCAGTGTTAGATGTCATCCCCATTTAAGGGGGTCCTACTAAGGTGGTTTAAAAATTAAAGATGAGAATGCACTTTTTTTTTGCATTCACCATTGATCAATTGGGTTACGTCTAAATGTTGATAGTAAAGGGGTTATCAAAGAAGGACTGCAAAGAACATTTCTTTTTTCAGATGATATGGTACTGTTTTATCAGATCCAAAAATACTGCCTGCAGTCATAGCACCCAGAATTTCAAAAGATTCCTGGGCTAGAATTAATCAATAAAAGTGTACTTTTCCATGAATTCTCAAGCATATAATATTAGACACCCTACCCCCATTGCGTCAGTTTAAATACCGAGGGGGAAAACACAAAAAACATAAAGCCTTTTTTCAACAAAAGTTCGCCTATTATGGAAAAAATTAACAAGACTTTTAAGATGGTCAACCTTCATCTCACTTAGTGGGAAAAATTAACGGAAGATGAATATTCTTCCCAAGTTTTTTTTTTATTTCAGAACATTCCAATATACATCAATAAATCATTATTCAAGCAATTAGATTTTCCCAAAA